>NW_027095697.1:690910-853079 GCF_036850995.1 Saccopteryx leptura | reverse complement strand
TCCTCATTAATTCTATAAATATTACTAAGCACCTACTATGTGCTAAGATCCATGCTAGACACTGGGGATCCAGTGATAGTTAAAACTCAGTCCCTTTCACTTAAAAGCAAAAAATAGGTGGAGAAGCCAAATAATGACTAGGTTCTACAAAAGAGAAAAACATCTAGAGCACCACAGTGAGATGAGAAGATGGAGACATCAAATGATAAATGGCTAATACCACGTTTTTGTAATTTATTTATCATTGTTTTTTCCCCAAAGTTAGAAGCCGTAATGCAGTCAGACTCCACACATACAGCCGGACATGATCCACCCAACATGCTAACCAGGGGGCAAAGCTCTGCCAATCTGGTATGTTGCTCTGTTGCAACAGGAGCCATTCTAGAGCCTGAGGCAGGGGCCATGGAGCCCTCTTCGGTGCTTGGGGCAAAATTTGCTCCAATGGAGCTTTGGCTGCAGGAGGGGAAGGGAGAGATAGAGAGGAAGCAGAGGCAGAAGGTTGAAAAGAAGATGGGTGCCTCTTCTGTGTGTCCTAGCTGGGAATTAAACCCAGGACTTCCACACACTGGGCTGACACTCTACCGCTGAGTCAATCAGCCAAGGCCACCACCTGTTTGTAATTTAAAGTGAAAACAGCAATGGTAAAAATAGTAGGAGAAAGAGATGAAAATAGCATCTTCCTGAATTTTTTGATAACAACATTCTAAATAATTGAGGCTGTTTCTCCTGTTTTTTTTGTTTAAGCCTTAATGATTCCATAAAAGCTGGTTCACATGACCAGGTCAAAGAAAACTCATGTCTAGAAGAGCTCATCAGCATCCACTCTTTTTTTTTTTTTTTGGAAAAGCCACAATTCTTTATTGTGTCCCTTAGTTGTTCATTGATTCATTTCTCATATATGCCTTGACTGGCATGGTTACAGCAGAGTAAGTGACCTTGTGCTCAAGCCCACAATCTTAGGTTTCAAGCCACCAACCAGTTTCATGTCTGATTTCATATTCAAGCCAGTGATCCCTCATTCAAGCCAGGACCCTGGGTTTTGAAACTCCATGCTCTGCAATGCAGTGTGATGCTCTCTCCACTGCACCACTACTTGGTTATAGAGATACCATGTTTCCAGGTTTGTCATTTTTAATCCTGTGGAGGTTTTCCACAAGACCCTAAACAGTGTAGACTCAGTGATTTCATCTGAGCAGATATGGGAATTGATACTTCCTGCACCTCCATTCCACCCTTGTCTCTTA
The DNA here is from genome assembly GCF_036850995.1 of Saccopteryx leptura. Taxonomy (NCBI): domain Eukaryota; kingdom Metazoa; phylum Chordata; class Mammalia; order Chiroptera; family Emballonuridae; genus Saccopteryx; species Saccopteryx leptura. The sequence goes on along the minus strand of NW_027095697.1, from coordinate 851,835 downwards.
TCTCTTCTCTCACTGGGGGCTCAGGAGCGGGGCTCTCGGCGTCCACAGTGAACATCAGGCTTCCCGCGTGCAGGAATCGGGATGGGGAGAGTCAGTTTTAAACCAGAAAAACTGCCTCCCGAACAGCATCCACTCTTGCTTCACTGTGTCCAAACTTTGGAAGGAAGACTCAGAAATAAAGGGAATACAAGAAAAACAGCTGTAAAGCAGAAAACCAGAAGGTTGTATAGGCAGACCTCATTCTATTGTGTGTAGCTTCATTGTACTTCATAGATGTTGCCCTATTTTTTTTCTTTCTTTTAAAACTGAAGGCAAATACCCTCCACTAGTATATTTTGATTACAGCTCACTCTGTTGCATTGTTGGTCTGGAACCAAACCAGCAAAATACCCAAGTTTTGCCTCTGATTATTTCTAAGTTCTGGGGCTATATATCCTTACACTTGTTCATTCAGTCATTCATGTAACCACATCACATCATTTGGAAAGATCAGAAAGTTATCTTCCTTACTGAGGCATAAGGGAGATCTCAACCCACAAATAATCCCATGATCACCATCACAACTCACTTCTTTGTGCACTCAGCACCTGCTAGGGCATGAAGTTCCAATCAGTATAACCACAAAATCTTGGCAACCTTTGCAGGAGCCCTTCCTTTTTACTTAATGAACACCTATACATCACTCAAAGCCCACTTTTAAGCTCTGCCACTCTGAAATCTTTCGTATGTCCATAGGAGGGGCTGTACCCCATCAAAAGGCCTTGTTTAGATATTCTTCTATTCTATAAATTTTTCACATTTATTTTTTTTAATTATAATTTTATTTTTTTAATGGGGCGACATCAATAAATCAGGTTACATATATTCAAAGATCAACAAGTTCAGGTTATCTTGTCTTTCAATTATGTTGCATACCCATCACCCAAAGTCAGATTGTCCTCTGTCACCTTCTATCTAGATTTCTTTGTGCCCCTCCCCCACCCCGTTTCCCTCTCCCTTTCCCCCCTCCCCCCGTAACCACCACACTCTTATCAATGTCTCTTAGTTTCACTTTTATGTCCCACCTACGTATGGAATAATGCAGTTCCTGGTTTGATCTGATTTACTTATTTCACTTCGTATAATGTTATCAAGATCCCACCATTTTGCTGTAAATGATCCGATGTCATCATTTCTTATGGCTGAGTAGTATTCCATAGTGCATATGTGCCACATCTTCTTTATCCATTCGTCTATTGATAGGCTTTTTGGTTGTTTCCATGACCTGGCCACTATGAACAATGCTGCAATGAACATGGGGCTGCATGTGTCTTTACGTATCAATGTTTCTGAGTTTTTGGGGTATATACCCAGTAGAGGGACTGCTGGGTCATAAGGTAGTTATATTTTCAGTTTTTTGAGGAACCACCATACTTTCTTCCATAATGGTTGTACTACTTTACATTCCCACCAACAGTGTATGAGGGTTCCTTTTTCTCCACAGCCTCTCCAACATTTGCTATTACCAGTCTTGTTAATAATAGCTAATCTAACAGGTGTGAGGGGGTATCTCATTGCAGTTTTGATTTGCATTTCTCTAATAGCTAAAGAAGATGAGCATCTTTTCATATATCTGTTGGCCATTTGTACTACCTCCTGGGAGAAGTGTCTGTTCATGTCCTCTTCCTATTTTTATTATTGGATTGTTTGTTTGTTTGTTGTTGAGTTTTATGAGTTCTTTGTATATTTTGGATATTAGGCCCTTATCTGAGCTGTTGTTTGAAAATATCATTTCCCATTTAGTTGGCTTTCTGTTTATTTTGTTATCAGTTTCTCTTGCTGAGCAAAAACTTCTTAGTCTGATGTAGTCCCATTCATTAAGTTTGCCTTCACTTCTCTTGCCTGTGGAGTCAAATTCATAAAATTCTCTTTAAAACCCAGGTCCATGAGTTGAGTACCTATGTCTTCTTCTATGTACTTTATTGTTTCAGGTCTTATGTTTAGATCTTTGATCCATTTTGAGTTAATTTTAGTACAGGGGGACAAACTGTAGTCCAGTTTCATTCTTTTGCATGTGGCTTTCCAGTTTTCCCAGCACCATTTATTGAAGAGGCTTTCTTTTCTACATTGTATGTTCTTGGCCCCTTTATCAAAAATTATTTGACTATATATATGTGGTTTTATTTCTGGACTTTCTATTCTGTTCCATTGGTCTGAGTGTCTATTTTTCTGCCAATACCATGCTGTTTTGATTGTTGTGGCCCTATAATAGAGTTTGAAGTCAGGTATTGTAATGCCCCCAGCTTCATTCTTTTTCTTTAGGATTGCTTTGGCTATTCGGGGTTTTTTATAGTTCCATATAAATCTGATGATTTTTTGCTCTATTTCTTTAAAAAATGTCATTGGAATTTTGATGGGAATTGCATTAAATTTGTATATTGCTTTGGGTAATATAGCCATCTTGATTATATTTATTCTTCCTAACCAAGAACAAGGAATATTCTTCCATCTCATTATATCTTTCTCAATTTCTCTTAACAATGGTTTATAGTTTTCATTATATAAGTCCTTTACATTCTTTGTTATGTTTATTCCTAAGTATTTTATTTTTTTTGTTGCAATTGTGAAGGGGATTATTCTTTTGAGTTTGTTCTCAGTTGTTTCATTGTTGGCATATAGAAAGGCTATTGACTTCTGTATGTTAATTTTGTATCCTGCGACCTTACTGTATTGGTTTGTTTCTAGTAGTCTTTATGTGGATTCTTTGGGGTTTTAGATGTATAGGATCATATCATCTGTAAAAAGTGATACTTTTACTTCTTCTTTTCCGATATGGATGCCTTTTATTTCTTTGTCTTGTCTGATTGCTCTGGCTAGAACCTCTAGTACCACATTAAATAATAGTGCAGAGAGTGGACAACCCTATCTTGTTCCTGATTTAAGGGGGAAAGCCTTCAGTTTTGTGCCATTTAATATGATGTTAGCTGATGGTTTATCATATATGGACTTTATCATGTTGAGATATTGTCCTTCTATACCCATTTTGTTGAAAGTCTTAAACATAAAATTGTGTTGTATTTTATCTTAAGCCTTTTCTGCATCTGTTGATAAGATCATGTGGTTTTTGTTCTTTGTTTTGTTGATATGGTGTATTACGTTAACCGTTTTACGAACGTTGAACCATCCTTGAGATTCTGGGATGAATCCCACTTGATCATGATGTATTATTTTTTTCATACGTTGTTGTATTCGATTTGCGAGTATTTTGTTTAGTATTTTAGCATCTGTATTCATTAGAGATATTGGTCTGTAGTTTTCTTTTTTTGTGCCATCCTTGCCTGGTTTTGGTATGAAGGTTATGTTGGCCTCATAAAATGTGTTTGGAAGTATTGCTTCTTCTTCAATTTTTTGGAAGACTTTGAGTAGAATAGGAACCAAGTCTTCTTTGAATGTTTGATAAAATTCACTTGTATAGCTGTCTGGGCATGGACTTTTATTTTTCGGGAGGTTTTTAATGATTTTTTCTAATTCTTCTCTACTAATAGGTCTGTTTAGGCTTTCTGCTTCTTCTTGGCTCAGTCTAGGAAGGTTGTATTGTTCTAGGAATTTATCCATTTCTTCTAGATTGTTGAATTTAGTGGTATAAAGTTTTCCATAGTATTCTACAATAATTCTTTGTATATCTACGGTGTCTGTGGTGATTTCTCCTCTTTCATTTTGGATTTTGTTTATATGAGTTCTTTCTCTTTTTTCCTTGGTAAGTCTTGCCAAGGGTTTGTCAATTTTGTTGATCTTTTCAAAGAACCAGCTCCTTGTTCTTTTAATTTTTTCTATAGTTTTTCTGTTCTCTAATTCATTTATTTCTGCTCTGATTTTTATTATCTCCTTTCTTCGGCTGGTTTTGGGTTTTCTTTGTTCTTCTTTTTCTAGTTCCTTAAGGTGTGAAGTTAAGTGGTTCACTTGGGCTCTCTCTTGTTTGTTCATATATGCCTGAAGTGATATGAACTTCCCTCTTATCACTGCTTTTGCTGCATCCCATAGATTCTGATATGTCGTATTGTTATTTTCATTAGTCTGTATATATCTTTTGATCTCTGCACTTATTTCTTCTTTGACCCATTCCTTTTTTTAAAGTATGTTGTTTAGTTTCCACATTTTTGTGGGATTTTTTCCCTCTTTTTTACAGTTGAATTCTAGTTTCAAGGCTTTATGATCAGAAAATATGCTTGGTAAAACTTCAATTTTTCTGAATTTGCTGATGTTGTTTTTGTGGCCCAACATATGGTCAGTTTTTGAGAATGATCTGTGTACACTGGAGAAAAATATATACTCAGTCACTTTGGGATGAAATGTCCTGTAGATGTCTATCATATCCAGGTGCTCTAGTGTTTTGTTTAAGGCCAATATATCTTTGTTGATTCTCTGTTTGGAAGAGGGATCTAGAGCCATCAGCGGTGTATTGAGGTCTCCAATATGATTGTATTTTTGTCAGTTTTTGTTTTAAGGTCAATAAGTAGCTGTCTTATATATTTTGGTGCTCCTTGGTTTGGTGCATATATATTAAGAATTGTTATGTCTTCTTGATGCAGTGTCCCCTTAACCATTTTGAAATGGCCATTTTTGTCTCTGAGTACATTTGTTGTCTTGAGGTCAGCATTATCAGATATGAGTATTGCTACGCCTGATTTTTTTTTTTTTGGATGTTATTTGCTTCGAGTATTTTTTTCCAGCCTTTCACTTTGAATTTGTTTTTATCCTTGTTCCTTAGATGAGTTTCTTGTAGGCAGAATACAGTTGGATTTTCTTTTTTAATCCATTCTGCTACTCTGTGTCTTTTTATTGTTGAGTTTAATCCATTTACATTTAGTGTAATTATTGACACTTGTGAGTTCCCTATTGCCATTTTATAGATTGCTTTCTGTTAGTTTTATGTCTTGTTTGATCCTTCTCTTTCGTTTTTTTATCTTTTGTTGTTATTTGGTTGTATTCCATACATCTTTCCACTGTTGCTTACTTTTTTATCTCATGTCCTTCTTTGGTGGTTTTTTCAATGGTGGTTACCTTTAGGTAATGAAAAGGGTTCCTACCCTGTTCATTGTAGTGCACTATTTTGTGAGTACTTTTGCACTTCATTGTCCTTTGCTACTGTTAATCTCCATCCTCTCCCCCCCCCCCCTTTCTATTTGTTGTTGTCACGGTTTAAATTTGGTTTTATTGTATTCTTCTTGGAGCTTTTACTTGTGGCTTTGTATTTATTTTGTTCTTTGTATCTGATTAGAGAACTCCCTTTAGTAGTTCCTGGAGTGGGAGTTTTCTAATGATAAATGCCCTCATCTTTTCTGTATCTGTGAATGTTTTTATTTCTCCTTCATATTTGAAGGATAGCTTTGATGGGTATATTATTTGTGTCTGAAAGTTTCTCTCTTTCAGGACTTTAAATATTGGTGTCCACTCTCTTCTAGCTTTTAGACTTTCTTTTGAGAAATCTGATGATAATCTAATGGGCCTTCCTTTATATTTTGTATTCTTCTTTTCCCTGGGTGCCTTGAGAATTTTTTCTTTGTGGTTGGTTTGTGCCAATTTCATTATGATGTGCCTTGGAGTAGGTTTGTTGGGGTTAAGAAAACTCAGAGTTCTGTTTGCTTCATGAATTTGAGGCTTTAGTTCTTTCCAAAGGCTTGGGAAGTTCTCATCTATTATTTGTTTGAGTATGTTCTTCATTCCATTTTCTCTCTCTTCTCCCTCTGATATACCTATTTTTCTTATGTTATTCTTTTTGATTAAGTCAGATAATTCTTGTAGGGCTATCTCATTTTTTTTTAAATTTTTTAGTCTCTTTCTTCCTCTCTCTGTTGTGCCTCAAGTTGCTTGTCTTCTATTTCACTAATCCTCTCTTCTATCTGGCCTGTTCTATTAGCGAAGCTTGTTACCTCCTTTTTCAGCTCGTGAATTGAGTTTTTCATCTCTGTTTGATTTGTTTTTATAGTTTCAATTTCCTTGGACATATATTCTTTATGTTCATTGAGTTGTTTTCTGAGCTCCCTAAATTGCCTTTCTGTGTTTTCTTGTATATCTCTGAGGATTTTTAGGATTTCTATCTTGAATTCTCTGTCATTTTACTCCAAGGTTTCCAATATATTAATTTTTTTCTTCATAGATTATTCCTCATCTATCTGTGTTTCTTCTCTTTCTTTTGTATCCATGATATTCGATTTTCTCTCCCTTAATGGCATCTGAGGGTGGTTTTCTTGATAGTATTAATGAGATTTAATAAAAAATAAAAAGGTAAAAAAATAAAAAATCGAAAAAAGTTGTGTTTTTTTAAAAAATTAATAATGAAATAAACAAAATAAAATAAAATAAAAATTAAAAAAAGGAAATTATTCCCCCCCCCTCCTTTTTTTCTCTCCTCTCCTCTCCCTTCTTTCTTGAGAAAATCTTGTGGTGAACTGTGAATTATATTGCATTTAATAGAACAAACAATGCCTTTAATGGAGGGCCTGAATTGGGGAAAAGTAATAAAGGGGCAAGAAAAAAAATAATAAAAAAATAAAAAATAAATAAAAATAAAAAAGGGCGGGTAGGGACCCACAAAAAACAAATAATTAAAAAATTTGGATCAAGAATAAAATGATTTGCATTTAGGTGTTGGTTGACTAAGAGTTATGATGAGAGGAGTAAGAGGGAAACAGGAAAATGGGGGGAGAAATTAAAAAATTACTTTTGTATTTAGTGGAACAAGAGCTTGATAAAATGGAGAGCCAGGGATGGGAGCACTGCTAGTGAGTTAAAAAGGTGAAGTAAAAAACCCCCAAAATGCCACAAACATAAGTTTGAGTCCCAGATAAAATAATTTGTTTGTTATTGAGGTTTGAATGAGAGGAGACATAAAGGAGAAAGGCAGAAACTAATATAGAGGGTGAAAAGAAAGAGAGAGAGAGAGAAAAAAGAGGGAACTACTAAAAGAAGAAAAAAGAAAAAAGAGGAGAGAGAGAGAGAGAGAGAGTTAAGGGTTTTGGAGTGCAACCCTCATAGAGAGAAAGGAAGAGGAAAGAAAATATATGGGAAATGTAACACTTATGGGTAGTGTAGTTCAAGGAGAGGAGAGAGAGTAAGACCGGTAGAGAGTTAAACGACCAAATTGGAGGAGGAAAGAAAAAATCAAGGATGAAGATAAGAGAAACAAGCAAACAAATATAATAAAATGGGATAGGTTATAAAGTCTGCGGATTATTCTGATTTTGAGAGGTTATCTTCTTGCTTTCTCTTTTCTCTCCCTCTTCCTGGTTGGTGACTCTGTACCCCAAGTTCTGCCCCTTTGGCACGCTCAGGTAGAGGTTTGCAGTTGATAAGTCTCTATGGCAATGTCATGTATTGTGCTTCAGTCTCATTGGCAGTTGAGGCTCATTAGCATTTATAGGCTCCGACAGTGAGAGAGTCCGTGTTCCTGGAGCCTTTCTCCTAGTCTTTCCTTCCTCAATTAGTAGCCTGAGAATCCAGCTATGGGGTTGCTGCTGCCTCTGCCTGGATAGTAAGAGGCTCAAAGAGCTGGCAACTCCCAACTCTATTCCCACTCAGCACAGGGCTCTGGGTAAGGCTCAGTCAGTCAGAGCCGCTAGCATAATCAGCCGGGGCTTCTGCCCACTCAAAGATCTCTGGCTCTGCCACTCTGTCCGGTAACATGGGCAGGCACCCACTCCCGGGGCGCTTGGAGGAAACTCTTGTTCACTATCTGCGTGCACAGACCAGGATGTTAGACCAGAAGTCTTGCCCTCTGAGTGAAATCCCCCACCTGCACTGAAAAGTTCCAGTGTTGGAATTGGCTCTCGCTCTGTCTCCATGTGCGGCCTCTTCAAGGCGCTGGGGCAGCCTGTGACTTTGCCCTTGGCTCACACAAATGCCCCCGACTCTGCCCCTTTGTGGGACAACACGGGCTCCCACTCCCGAGGTGCTGGGAGGAGTCTCCTGCCCACTCTCCATGCGCGCAGACCAGGATGTGAGACCGGAGTCTTGCCCTCTGAGTGAAACCTCCCGCCTGCACTGAAAAGTTCCAGTGTTGGAATTAGCTCTTGCTCCCTCCCCGTGTGCGGCTCTCCCTGGGTGCTGGGGCAGCCCGGAGGCTTTTGGCCCACACAAAGGCCTCTGACTCTGCCTCTCTGTGAAGTAACATGGGCGCACACTCCGGGGGCTTTGGAAGGAATCTCTCGCCCACTATGCACTGACCAGGGGATCAGGTAAAATGGCTGCCCCGCTTGTCTTTCTTTGTTTGGGTTTGGCGCGTGTGTTAGCTGTATTGCCCGGGTTGTCACAGGAACAGTTTTTCCTCGGCTTGGATCTCCGTGCCACAGCCTGTTTTGGCCGTTTGTGCCACAGCCTGGATCTATTCACCCCCTTTGCCTTCCTTAGTTTCTATATTCTCAGTTTCCAGTGAAAATCGCCCTGTTTAGGTTGGTAAGGAAGGCGGAGCATTTCTTACTCCCTATTTCCTTCGGGGTTTGGTTATATATTTAGCCAATTTTTCACTCGATCATACCTTTGGGTGTATTGCGAAACATCTGGAGACTCCAAGGATAGGTTTTTCTGTTTCTGGTTGGAGATCTTGTTGAGGTTTGGGGGAGATTTATTGGTATAGCTTCCTACCCCGCCATTACTCTGACGTCATCTCAATTTTTCCCATTTAAACTGTCAGTCACTTAAGAGTGTGGGGGTTTTGCATCTCCAGCACTCAGTGCAGGGTCCTGCACATGGTAGGCTGAATGGCAGCATTTTCACAGATGACAAAAGCAAGCCTCCTCCAGATGTACTGAGGAGCACACAAACAAACAGGTCTCCCTGGTTGTGCCTTCCCAGATCTGAGACCTTCGTTCTTTGCATCCAGCACCCCTAGAACCTGCACCAACTCAACTGGGAATGCAGAGAATGGAGGCTCAGTTTTCTCCAAGGTTCGGGAAACAATGGCGTGAACCAAGATTTCACAAGCTCGGCCTCAGGGACGCCTATGGGCCAAGACAGCCTGGAGGTGGGCAAAAAGACAAGCAGCACCCAACAGAGGAGCAGTGTATGTGCACAAACACAAAAACTGACACACACAGATACACACGCACTCGCAGAAATGCACACAGAGGGGGCAACAAGACAGACAGTGACACACCCTTCTCAAGCCCAAGAGAGGCACATGGCTAAACAGGTATAACTGGCCATCTTATCCATCACATGACCGCTGAGGTGCTGGGTCCTTTCCGCCAATTAGACCCCGCCTTGACCACCTGCAGAGCCCAAGCAGGGGCTCCCGCAGCCGCCATGACAGCTACTGGGCCTTGGATGGTACTGGGCGGGCACAGGGCAGGGGCACTAAATGACACGGGGTGTGGTGGACAAGGCGGAGTGGAAGGAGCAGGGCGGGACAGCGCAAGGATGACACAGGTGGGGAAGATGGCAAGGGGCGATTATGGCATGGGGAGGTTTAGTGAGGCACGTGGAGGAGTGGGTATTGCATGGGGCAGGGGCAGGGCAGGATGGGGCGGCGAGATGCAGGGACACAAGGTGAATGAGAGGGAATAGGGATTGGAGTGGGAGCCAAGGTTTTCTTACAGATGACTTTCTGTGATGTGCAGCGGGGCTCGGGGAGGAAGCAAGGACAGTAAGGGGCGGAAATGACGAGGGGCAGGGCCTGCACAGGGCAGAGCGGATCTGCTCCTCATGTTAGAAAGAAGTGTTCAGAAAAGAGCCTGCTCGTGTCCTTTCTGTGAAAGGAAATTTTATTCATGTCTCATGGTCCTTGTGATGGAAGAAACAGCATTTGTCATCTCAGAGAAATTTGAGTTTAGAAAGAGAAAATCCTTGCTTGGGAAAAAGATATTATTAAAAAAAAAAAAAAGGCCTGACCTGTGGTGGCACAGTGGATCAACCATCGACTTGGGAATACTGAGGTGGCTGGTTCAAAGCCCTGCACTTGTGTGGTCAAGGTATATATGTGAGTTGATTCTTCCTGTTCCTCTTTCCTCTCTTTCTCTCTCTTTCCCTCCATCCTCTCTAAAATATAAAAAAACCCAAAAAACAAAAATTAAAAAAAACAAAAAAAGTAGGTGTCATGGCTTTGGATGTGAAGTGTCTGCCGGCACCCTTTCTGTGAGGGAACACAGTGTGCACATGAAGACATAAATTTGTCATGTCTCAGGAGGTGCCCGTTGGTGTTCTTTGAACTGGTTCTTAGTCTGAGTTGCATGACATAGCTCTGTGGGAACAAGGATGAGAGTGTACTAGACTCTGAAAATAACTTACATGTAAATGGGGGCTCATAACCTTCCATTATGGAGCTATGGAGTCTTCAGTTTGGTCGTTCACTTTTGTTTGGAAGGAATGGCGCCCTTTTGGGGAGTCTTCAGTCTTAGGCCTATGGGGGATGCGTTCCCACTGCTCTGAGTGGCACCTGCAGTTCCCAACGGCATCGTAGATATGTCGCAGAATATTTGCGGTGAATCTGGGCGGTGTCCAGGGTGTTCCTGTGGGGGGAGAGGAGCGAGGAAGCGTTTCAGTTGGGGTAGGTCCTGGGGGAGTCTCTGGGGGCCACCGTGGCTGAGTTGGGAAATCACAGGACAGGGAGCTGGGAGACTGGTGCAGGGGAGACCTTAAAGTATGGTGCCTACTGCTGCCCTGGGTGTGGGTCCTGTGGGAAAAGAGAGGGTGCAGAGAAGAAGGTGGGGAGGGAGGAAAGGAGAGGCATCCACAAAGTTTGTGTATGTTCATGGGAGGAGAAGTGCGATGTGTTGCAGTGAGGAGGGTTATGAAGGTTCTGGGTCATGGGGTGGCTCCTAGGGTGGAGTCTCATAGAATATTTCAATGAAGTGGCCCATGAGAAAGCTGTTCTCAGCTAGTTTTTGCAGTGTGTGTGTCAAGAAAGTATCCTCAGTTTGCTGCCCATGGCAATAACCGTATAGTGACTCTTTGAAGGTTTGCTGTTGTTGTATTAGCAGTGAAGTGCTACCCCCATGTGTCTCCTGCAGCCATGGTTCTATTGGAGCAAGATGGCCCAGGGTGCTGTGGGTGACTCCATGTTTTCTGCATCCAGTGGTAAGAAGAGCTTGGTTGCTAAGCAACGGAGCAACGGCCCAGATTGTCAGAACTTCGCCTCCTGGTGGGCTAGCCAGGTAGATCCTGCATACGGAAGTTGGTCTCTCTTTCTCCCTTCCTCTCACTAAATAAAAAAAGAAGGAAACAGCAGAGAGCCTTTGCCAGTTAGCTCAGGTGGTTAGAAACATCCACCGGAAATACCAAGGTTGTGCATTTGATTTCTAGTCTGGGCATAACCAATGAGTCCATGGCTGAGTTGAACAACAAATGAATGTTTCCCTTCCCACTCCCTTCTCTCTCCTTTCTTCTCTCTGTCTCTCAATAAATCAATAAATTTAAACCCTGGCCAGATAGCTTAATTGCTTAGAGCATATTCCTGGACCACGGAGGTTTTTGGTTTGATTTCTTGGTTAGGGCACATACAGGAACATCTCGATTTTTCTGTCTCTCTCTACCTCTCTCTTAAAAACAACAACAAAGACAGTGGGGAGAATTAACTGTAAACCAAAGACCATAGACAGTTTCCTACTGTATAACTCAGAAATTAAAAGGAGTTAGGTATTACCCTGTCTTCTCAGAAGGAGATTAGTCCTCGAAGTAGCTCCATGCAGAAATCTCAGGTGATGGGGCAGGGGAGCTGGTCCCGCCCACCCTGCCCAGCAGCCCACTGCGTGCTGGTCTGGGGACTGGTATGGGGGCAAGAGCTGCCTTGAGGTTGAAGGAAACATGCCAGGCTCTGCCCTTTCCCCAGATCAGCCACTGTCCTGTGCAGGAGACACAGGGTGTCCCCGCAAGTGCTGGGAGAGGGAGAGAGGTAGAGAGAGGGTGGACCTCCATTGTTCCAGACTGGCTGCTAAGGGGAGGCAGCCTGTGGCATCCTGATTTAAAACATTCTCAACTGCAGAGGGCGATTGGAGCCACTTGAAGCCTCCTGAATGCTACTCAGGCCCAAGGCCAGGTGAGCCCTCTTAGGCAGTGAGGGGAAGGGCAAGGGCAAGGGCAAGGGCAAGGCTCTGGAAAAGGAGCCCTACATGTAGGGCAGACTGAGTGCCATCACTGAAGATGGAGCCTCTGAAGGAGATGGGCCTGGCAGATGAGGGTGAAAGTCATGGCAGCAAATCTGAGAGGGCAGGGTGAAGGGGATCACAGGGTGTGGAGCCTTGGGAGGTGGGGCTTGGCGGAGTAAGGGTTAGGGTGAGGGTCAGGATTAGGAGGGGAAGGTTGAGGGAGTGGGTGAGTGTTAGGTTGAGGGTTAGGGTTATATTTAGGGTTAGGTTTAGGGTTAGGGTAGGGTTAGGTTTAGGATTAGGGTTAGGGTTATGAAGAATTTATGCTTCTCATCTCTCCCAACCATGTTTGTCCCTCTCTCTTTTTCAAAAACAAAAAAGGTGAAAAATATTCACCCTGAAGTCGTGTCAAACCATTATATTTTGATCTTTTTTTTTCACTTTTTTCATTTCCTCCTCAAATGTACTTTCTGGTCCTTGGTGTTTACTGCAGCCCAAGATTCTACAGCATTTATTCAGTGCCTACATGTTTTGTGAGGTGAACAGTGATCTCTATTCGCAGTTTCACCAAAATCCTTCTTTTTCCTACTAAAAGAAGTGGTCCACAAAACCCCACCCCATAATCCCAGTCCTCTCTGGTTCTTTGCCAGTTGCTACAGAAAAAATGCCAAAATCTAACACCTCCACTCCTGGCTGTGTCTAGTCCCAGGCTACTCCAAGTACGGATCCTTAATCTCTAGCAAAGGGAGTATTGTAGTATCCCAGACTTACAGAATGAGAATCTGCATTTTAGCAAAATCCCAGGTAATTTCTATGCACTAAATGATGACAAGTCCCTATTTTTAATTATTTATATCTGAGAATGAGGATATATAGAAATTCTACCAGTTACTAAATTTAACTCCTCATATTGGAAAGCCAAAATCCACTAAATGCTTTTTGTCAGAAGTTTCAACTCATCCGTGACTTTTTAAGTTATTAGTGACAATCAGGCCACATAGTTTTGATCTTCCATACTGTCAAACTTCCCCTGCCACCAGTAAAATATTTAAATGATGTAGAAATTCTGATTCCAAACTGTGGCAGTTTTGGGGGTGCTGTTACATGGAAATAACAAGAAATATAATGCACAATGTACTATATATTTTATACACTATGGTAGGCTACTGTATATCAGAGATAAACAAAAAGTTTGTGAAAGTAGGGAGTCTGGAGAGACCCATGACAACAAAGTGGGTCTTGATGAGCACACACCCCAAAAACCTCAATCAAGGATTGGAGGTCCAGCAGACAATTGAGTAAGGTCCCAAACAATGGGCTGAAAACCTCAGAACTCTCTGTAGGTTCTATGACTAAGTGAACTGCTTCATACTTATTCTTTTATTTCCTCATTTGAAAAGCAGGGTTATTATATGAGAGTTAAATGAGATGCTACATAATAAGCACTTAGCATAGTGCCTGGCACAAAATAAAGGCTTGACATAAGTCAAAAACCATGGTGGAAACACATGTTCTCTGTAGGCCTCAGTTTCCTCATTCACTCTATAAATTTTACTAAGCACCTACTATCTGCTAAACTCCATGCTTGGCAGTGGGAATCCAGTGATAGTTAAAACTCAGTCCCTTTCGCTTAAAAGCAACAAGTCAGGTGGAGAAGCCAAATAATGACTAGGTGCTACAACTGAGAAAAACGTCTAGAGCAGCACAGTGAGATTAGGAACCCTGGAGTCCCCAGATGCTAAAAGGCTAATACCACCTATTTGTAATTTATTTATTATTATTTTTCCCCAAAGTTAGAAGCAAGAAGGTAGTCAGAATTCACACATGCACCCAACCGAGATCCACCCAACATGCACTCCAGGGGGCAATGCTCTGCTTAACTCTGGCATTGTTCTGTTGGAGCAGGAGCCATTCTAGAGCCTGAGGTTGAGGCCATGGAGCCCTCTTCAGCGCCCGGGCCAACTTTGCTCCAATGGAGCTTTGGCTGCAGGAGGGGAAGGGAGAGATACAGAGGAAGGAGAGGAGAAAGGTTGAAGAAGCAGATGGCTTCCTTTTCTTTGTGTACTAGCCACAAATTGAACCCACACACTGGGCCAATGTTCTACCACTGAGCAAACAAGCCAATGACACTACCTCTTTGTAATTTAAAGTGAAAACAGCAATGGTAAAAAAAAGTAGAGGACAGAGATGAAAATAGCATCTTCCTGAATTTTCTGATGACAACTTTCTAGATCAGGGTTCCCCAAACTTTTACACAGGGGGCCAGTTCACTGTCCCTCAGACCATTGGAGGGCTGGACTATAAAAAAAAACTATGAACAAATTCTTATGCACACTGCACATATCTTATTTTAAATTAAGAAACAAAACGGGAACAAATACAATATTTAAAATAAAAAACAAGTAAATTTAAATAAAAAAACTGACCAGTATTTCAATGGGAACTATGAGCCTGCTTTTGGCTATGAGATGGTCAATGTGCTCCTTTCATTGACCACCAGTGAAAGAGGTTCCCCTTCCGGAAGTGCAGCAGGGGCCGGATAAATGGCTTCAGGGGGCCACATGTGGCCTGCGGGCCATAGTTTGCGGACCCTTGTTCTAGATAATTGAGACTATTTCTCCGGTATTTGTGTTTAAGCTTTAATGATTCCATAAAAGCTTGTTCTCATGACCAAGTCAAAGAAAACTCATGTCTAGAAGAGCTCATCGGCATTTACTATTGCTTCAGTGTGTCCAAGCTTTGAAAGGAAGACACAGAAATAAAGGTAATACAGGGAAGAAAGCTATGAAGCAGCAATCCAGAAGTTTGTATAAGCAGACCTCATTCTTTTGTGTGTAGCTTCATTGTGCTTCATAGATGTTGTCCCATTTTATTTCTTTCTTTTAAAACTGAAGGTAAAAACCCACCACTAGTAAGTTTTGATTACAGCTCATTCTATTGCATGGTTGGTCTGGAACCAAACCAGCAAAATATCCAATATTTGCCTCTGATTATTTCTAAGGTCTGGGGCTTTATATACTTACACTTGTTCATTCACTCATTCAATGTAACCACATTACATCATTTGGAAATTCAGAAAGTTATCTTCAATTCTGAGGCATAAGGGAGATCTCAAGCCCCAAATAATTGCATTATCACCATCACAACTCACTTTTCAGTGCACTCAGCACCCGCTAGTTTCTGAAGTTCCAATCACTACAGCCAGAAAAGCTTAGCAACCTTCACAGGAACCCTTCCCTCCTACTTGATGAACTCCTATACATCACTGAAAGCCCAGTTTTAGGCTCTGCCTCTCTGAATTCTTCCCTGTGCCCGTAGGAGGGGCTGGAACCCATAAAAGTGCCTTCTTTAGATATTTTTCTATTTTGTGAATGTTCTCAATTTAAACTCTCAGTTCCCTTAAGAGTTGTGGGTTTTGCATCACAGCATTCAGCATGGGGTCCTGCAAAAGGTAGGCTGAACGGCAGCATTTTCACTGATGACAAAAAGCAGTCCTCTTCCAGATGGACTGAGGAGTTCAGGAAAAAACAGGTCTTCCCGGTTGTGTGGAATTGGAGATGGGTCCATCATTCTTTGCATCCAGTGCCCCTGGAACCTGCAATAACTCATCTGGGAAAGCGGAGAGTAGAGGCTGAGTTTTCTCCAAGATTATGGAAATGAAAGTGAGAACCCAGATTCCACCGGCACTGCCTCAGGAGTGCCTCTGGGCCAAGACAGCCTGGAGGTTGGCGGAAGGACCAGAAGCACCCAAGCGAGGAGCAGTGCACACGTGCAAACACACACACACACACACACACACACACACACACACACACACAGAAATGCACTAGGAGGTGCCAGCGAGACAGGCAGTGACTAACCCTCCCCAAGTTCAAGAGCGGTGCGTGGCTTATCAGGGAAAACTGGCCATCTTCACAGTCACATGACCGCTGAGTTGTTGGGTCCTTTCCGCCCTTTAGACCTTGCCACAGCTGCCCACACTGGGAGTGCTGATGAGTGCCTGCAGATCCCAGTCAGTGGCTTCTGCAGCCACCATGACAGCAACCTGGAAAAGATGGGGTGGGGCTGGTACAGGGTGTTGGCACTAAGAGGCACAGGGCAGGGTGGAGCGAATGACACAGGGTGTGAAGGACAGGGCAGAGTGGTGATTATGGTGCTGGGGCAGAGTGGAAGGAGCAGGGCAAGACAATGCTTTGATGACACAGGGTAAGGCAGATGGCAAGGGGTGATTGTGGTGTGGGGAGGAATAGTGAGGTGCGGGGCAGGAGTGGGTATGACATGGGGAGGGAGCAGGGCAGGACTGTACAGCTAGGCTCATGGACACAAGCTAAAAAATAGGGAATAGGGAATGGAGAGAGAGAGCCGAAGGCTTCCTAAAGCAAACATTCTGCGATGTGCAGCAGGGCGCGGGGAGGGGCAAAGACAGCGAGGGGCAAGGACAGCAAGGGGTGAAGGAAGCACAGGGCAATGTGGATCCACTTCACATGTTAGAAAGAAGTATTCAGAATAGAGTCTGCTCGAGCCGTTTCTGTGAAAGAAAATTTTGTTCATGTCTCATGGTCGTTGTGATGGAAGAAACAGCATTTGTCACCTCAGTGAAATTTGAGTTTCGAAAGAGGAAATCTTTGATTGGGAAAGAAATATTAATAAAAACACACACAGAAAAGACATGACCTGTGGTGGCACAGTGGATAAAGCATCGACCTGGGAACATTGAGGTCGCTGGTTCAGAGCCCTGCACTTGTCTGGTCATGGCACATATGTTAGTTAATGCTTCCTCCTCCTCTTTCCTCTCTCTCTCTCTGTATTTCTTTCTCTCTCTCCTTCCTTCCTCTCTAAAATGAAAAAAAAAACCCAAAAACAACAAAAAAAGAACATGTCATGGATTTGTGTCTATGTGAAGTGTCTGCTGGCACCCTGTCTGTGAGGGCACACAGTGTGCACATAAAGACATAAATTTGTCATGTCACAGGAGGTGCCCGTTAGTGTTCTTAGAAATGGCTCTTAGTCTGAGTTGCATGAAATACCTCTGAGGGAATGAGGATGAGTGTGTACTAGACTCTGAAAAAAACCTTACATGTAAATTGGGGCTCATAACCTTCCTTTATGGAGCTATGGAGTCTTAAGGCAGGTCGTTCACTTTTGTTTGGGGGGAATGGCACCCTATTGTGGAGTCGTCAGACATAGTCCTATGGGACATGCATTTCCACTGGTCTGTGTGGGGCCCGCGGTTTATGCCAGCATCTTAAACTCATCGCGGAATATTCGAAATCAGTCTGGGTGGTGTCCAGAACGTTCCTGTGGGGGGAGAGAAGCGAAGAAGGGATTCCTTTGGGTGAGATACCGGGGGAGTCTGTGTGGGCAACAGTGGCTGGGTGGGGGAGTAGCAGGGAAGGGAGCTGGAAGACCAATGCAGGAGAGAGCCTGGAGCGTGGTGTCCACTGCTGCCCTGGGTGCAGGTCCTGTGGGAAGGGAGAGGGTGCGGAGGGGAAGGTAGGGAGGGAGGAAAGGAGAGGCATCCGCAAAGTCCGTGAATGTTCCCAGAAGGGGAGGAGTGGTGTGTCACAGTGAGGAGGGTTATGAAGTGTCTGGGTCATGGGGTGGCTCCTAGGGCAGAGTGTCATAGAATATTTAAATGAGGTGGCTCAGGGAAAATCTGTTCACCTCTGGTTTCTCCAGTGTTTGTGTCAAGACAGTATCCTCAATTTGCTGCCTGTGGCAATAAACGCATAGTGACTCTTTGAAGGTTTGCTGTTGATGTACTTGCATTGCAGTGGTAACTTCATGCTTCTTCTGCAGCTATGGCTCAATTGGAGCAAATTGTTATTGGGTGCTGAGTGTGGCTCCATGGTGTCCTCAGTTGGTAAGAAAATCTTGGTTGCTAAGCATGAAGCAACACCCCAGATGTTCAGACAATCACCCCCTAGTGGGCTTCCCAGGAGGATCCCGCATACGGGAGTATCTCCCTCTCTTCCTCTCACTAAATAAAAAGAAAAAAATGAAAGAAAGAGCACAGAGACTTTGCCAGTTAGCTCAGGTGGTTAGGAATATCCACAGGAAACACCAAGGCTGTGGATTTAATTCCCAGTCAGGGCATAACTAATGAGTCTACAACTGAGTGAAACAAGAAATGAATTTTTCCCTTTCCACTCCCTTCTCTGTCCTTTTTTTCTCTGTTTCTCTATAAATCAATAAAAATTAAACCTTGCTCAGATAGCTTCATTGGTTAGAGCATATTCCTGGACCACGGAGGTTGTCCGTTTGATTCCTTTGTTAGGGCACATACAAAAACATCTCAATATTTCTGTCTCTCTCTGCCTCTCTCTCAAAACCAACAATAACGATAGCGAGGAGAACTAATTTTAAACTAAAGACGGCAGCCAGTTTCCTACTGTAAAACTCGAGTATTAAAAGGAGTTAAGTATTGCCCTGTCTTCTCAGAAGGAAATCTGTCCATGAGGTAGGTCCATGCAGAAATCTCAGCTGATGGAGCAGGAGAGCTGGTTCCACCCACACTGTGCTGCAGCCCACTGCGAGCTGGTCTGGGGACTGGTCTGCAGGCAAGAGCTAGCTTGAGGGTAAAGGACTCCCGCCAGGCACTGCCCGTTCCCCAGAGGAGCCACCGGCATGTGCAGGAAACAAGGGCATCCCCACAAGTGCCGAGAGAGGGAGGGAGGTAGAGAGAGGGTGGACTTCTGCTGTTCCAGACTGACTGCTAAGGGGAGGCAGCCTGTGACATCTTGAATTAAAACATTCTCAACTGCGGAGGGGGATTGGAGCCACTTGAAGCCTCCTGAATGCCACTTAAGCCAGAGGCCAGGTGAGCCCTCTTAGGCAGTGAGAATAAGGGAAGGGTGTGGCTGTGGAGAAGGAGCAGGACAGGTAGTGCAGGCTGAGTGCCATGGCTAAAGACAGAGTCTCTGGAGGAGATGGGGCCTGGCAGATGAGGGGCGTGGTCATGGCAGCCAACCTGATAAGGCAGGGTGAAGGAAATCACAGAGTGCGGAGACTTGGGACTTGGGGCCTAGAGGGAGTTAGGGTTAGTGTGAAGGTAAGTGTGAGGGTTAGGTTGAGGGTTAGTGTGAGGGTTAGAGTGAGGGTGAAGGTGAGGGTTAGGGTTAGAGTTAGGGTAGCATTAGGGTTAGGGTTAGAGTTAGGGTTATAAAGAATTAATGCTTCTCATCTCTCCCAGCTTCTTTGTCTCTTTCTCTTTCTCAAAAAAAAGGGGGGGAATATGTTCACCTTGAAGTCATGTCAAACCATTATATTTTGATTTTTTTCTATCACTTTTTTTATTATCTTCTAAAATTTTCTTTCTGCTCCTTGGTGTTTGCTGCAGTCTGAGGTACTATAGCATTGTTTTCAGTGCCTGCATATTTGGTGAGGCCAACAGAGACCTCTAGTCTCAGTTTCACAAAAATCCTTTTCTTTTTTCTACTAAAAGAACTGGTCAACAAACCCCACCCCATAATCCCAGTTTCCAGAGACTCCTCTCTGGTTCCTTGGCAGTTGCCACAGAAAAATGGCCCACATATCACACCTCCACTTCTGGCTGTGTCTGGTCCCAGGCTCCTCCAAATACGGTTCCTTAATCACTAGCAAAGTGAGTGTTGTAGTATTTCAAACTTACAGAATGAGAATCTGCATTTTAGCAAAATCCCAGGTTATTTATATGCACTAAATATTGAGAAGACCCTATTTTTTAATTATTTACATCTGAGAATATGGATATGTAGATGTAGTACCAGTTACTAAATTTAACTCTTCATATTGGAAAGACAAAATCCACTAAATGCTTTTTGTCAGCTGTTTTAACTCATCTGTGACTTTTTAAGTTATTAGTGACAATCAGGCCAGATAGTTTTGACCTCCCATACTCCCAAACTTTCCCTGTCACCAGTAAAATATTTTAGTGATGTAGAAATTCTGATTCCAAAGGGTGGCAGTTTTTGGGGTGCTGTTCCATGAGAGTATCAGGAAATATGATGCACACCATACTATATATTTTATACACTAGCCTAGACCACAGTATATCAGAGATAACCAAAAAGTTTGTAAAAGGGGGTCTGGGGAGACCCATGACAACACAGTGGGTCTTGTGAGCACACACACCTGAACCCTCAATTCAGGATTGGAGCTCCAGCAGACAATTGAGTAAGGTCCCAACTGATGAGCTTAACACCTCAGCACTCTTCGCAGGCTCTATGACTAAGTGAACTGCTTTATACTTATGCTTTTATTTCCTCATTTGAAAAGCAGTGTTATTATATGAGAGTTAAATGATATGCTATATGTTAAGCAATTAGCATAGTACCTGACACAGAATAAAGGCTTGACATAAGTAAAATACATGGCTGAAACACATGGTCTCTGTACGCCTCAGTTTCCTTAATCACTCTATAAATATTACTAAGCACCTACTATCTCTAAGCACCATGTTAGGCACTGGGGATACAGTGATAATTAACACTCAGTCCCTTCCATTTAAAAGCAACAAGTCAGGTGGAGAAGCCAAATAATGATGAGGTGCTACAACAGAGAAAAACGTCTAGAGCAGCACAGCGAAATGAAGAACTTAGGAGACCCCAGATGCTAAAAGGCTAATACCAACTGTTGGTAATTTATTTATTATTATTTTTCCCCCAAAGTTAAAAGCGGGAAGGCAGCCCTGGCTGGTTGGCTCAGCCGTAGAGTGTCGGCCTAGCATACGGAGGACCCAGGTTCGATTCCTGGCCAGGGCACACAGGAGAAGCGTCCATTTTCTTATCCACCCCTCCGCCGCGCTTTCCTCTCTGTCTCTCTCTTCCCCTCCCGCAGCCAAGGCTCCATTGGAGCAAAGATGGCCCGGGCGCTGGGGATGGCTTTGTGGCCTATGCCTCAGGCACTAGAGTGGCTCTGGTCACAACATGGCGATGCCCAGGATGGGCAGAGCATCGCCCCCTGGTGGGCAGAGCGTCACCCCTGGTGGGCGTGCCAGGTGGATCCCAGTCGGGTGCATGCGGGAGTCTGTCTGACTGTCTCTCCTTGTTTCCAGCTTTAGAAAAATGAAAAAAAAAAAAAGCGGGAAGGCAGTCAGCCTCCACACATGCACCCGTCTTGCATCCATCCAACATGTCCACCAGAGTGCAATGCTCTGCCCATCTGGGGCGTTGCCCTGTTGCAACAGAAGCCATTCTAGCACCTGAGGCAGAGGACAAGGAGCCCTCCTCAGCACCAGGGGCCAACGTTGCTCCAATGGAGCTTAAGCTGCAGGTGGGGAATAGAGAGATAGAGAGGAAGAAGAGGGGGAAAGATGAAGAATTAGATGGGTGCCTCTTCTGTGTGCCATAAACGGGAATTAAACCCAGGACTTCAACACACTGGGTCTCTGGATTGAGTGTGGGATTATAAACATGACCCCATGGTTGCTAGCTTTATCCCAGTATCACTGGCTTGAGCAAGATATCACTCATTCCACTACAGCCTCCCTATCAACACATATGAGAAAGCAATCAGTGAAAAGCTAAGGAACCACAAAGAAGAATTGATGTTACTCATCTCTCTCTTTTCCTGCCTGTTTGTCCCTATCTGTCCCTCTCTTTTTCTCTCTCTATCTTTCTCTCTCTCTGACACAAAAAAGAAAAAGAAATGACTTGTTTGATCATATGTTCTAATGTCCTGATGAACTGTGCAGTAATAGTATGGTTATTTTGGCCTTACAAAGTTAATTTGAACACCATTTTAAGATTTGCCTAAAAATCCATTACTTTTTTTTTAACCCATATATTCTGATATGGATGAATATTAGTAAAAATGTCACAGAAGATTTGTGTCACTTGAAATTCCCTTTTTAAAGTATTTGTGTAATTTATCTATTTCTCTGTCTGGAGCTATTCTGTCATGGCTACACATCAAGAATCTTCATTGAATCACAAATTCTGCTTTGTTCTGGCCATAAAAGGGAAAAAGAAACTTATGTGTCAAAAGCCAGTATATTACATAACAATAAGAAATATAATGGCTTGGCATCATCTATGACACAGAGTTCTAAAATCTCAGTGATGATATTTGATTTTAAAATCACCAAAGTCTGTGCCTCTTTGCAGCCTTGCAAGTGTTCTTGTCATTGTCAGTCAGAAAAAAATGTCCTGCTAGACCTTGACCAAGCTTATCTTTCTCAGAGGGTTATTTTACACTTAACAGGCTTCTAAGTAGAATTATAAATCTCCAATTTAGTCCACATTGAGTCTTTGCTGGTCTTTCTATTAGTTCTCATTCTTTAAAACTGATCTGGTAAAGCCTGTTTCCTAAAGAGAATATCATCAGGGTACTGAACAGTATGTGTAAAATCAATGGGTTGAGCTCAGTGCCATAAAAAGTAAGGGGGCTCTTTCTATATAAAAATATATACCTATAGGCATCTGAAGATTAATAAAAAATTAGTATCCCATGAAAGAGTAGCTTCTCTTCAAGAAAGTTATTATACAGTAGTTCATCATAAAATGTTTTATTTCTAAAAAGTATATATCAACTCAAATTGGTGAAGATATAAATAAGAAAATAGATAAATTAAACACATACATTAAAAATAGAAATTCAAGTGACATAAATCTTCTGTGACATTTTTACTAATATTCATCCATATCAGAATGTATGAGTTAGAAAAAAAAGTAATGGATTTTTAGGCAAATCTTACAATGGTGTTCAAATTGACTTTGTAAGGCCAAAATAACCAAACATTTACTGCACAGTTCATCAGGACATTAGAACATATGATCAAACAAGTAAGTTTTTTTTCTCTTTTGTGACAGAGAGAGAGAAAGATAAAGAGAGGGAGAGATAGGGATATACAGGCAGAAAAAGAGAGAGATGAGAAATGTCAATTCTTCATTACAGCACCTTAGTTGTTCACAGATTGCTTTCTCATATGTGCTGATAAGGAGGCTACAGTGGAGTGAGTGATCACTTGCTCAAGCCAGGGAACTTGGGCTCAAGCCAGCAACCATGGGGTCATGTATATGATCCCATAATAAAGCCAGAGACCCCTCAAGGGTACAAAATTTCTGCTATAACATAAATAAGATCTGAGG
This sequence comes from Saccopteryx leptura, assembly GCF_036850995.1. Classification (NCBI taxonomy): domain Eukaryota; kingdom Metazoa; phylum Chordata; class Mammalia; order Chiroptera; family Emballonuridae; genus Saccopteryx; species Saccopteryx leptura. The sequence goes on along the minus strand of NW_027095697.1, from coordinate 828,710 downwards.
ATCAAAAGTATAACATGGCAGCCTGACCACTGGTGGTATCAACCAGAAACACTGAGGTGCCTGGTTACTAGCTCAAATATAACATCACCAATATGATCCCAAGGTTGCTGGCTTGAGCCCAAGGTTGTTGACTCAACATAAACACCCCAGTCAAGGTACATATGAGAAGCAATCAATGAACACCTAAAGTGACTGGACACCTTTCTCTTTTAGGCATGACCCTTTCCACCATTACACATGAAAGAGTGGGACATGCCATCTTTAAAGCTTTTATTTCTGAGTGGTGGGAAAGGGTCCTGTCATATCAGGACTAGATAGATGTATGATTATCACAACTTTGGTTCTTAGGATGGAGAACATTGTCCCTTTGGTAATCAAAGATGTCTATGAAAAAATAGAAATCAGTAACATAATTTATAAAAATATAGTATCTTTGCTTTATAGGCAGATAAAATTGATAATATTTTATCTGTTGATACACAGTATAGAAAATGTGTGGTTTTTTAACAAAGTAAAATAGAACCAAATTTTCATCAATAACAACAATCTTTACTTTAAGACAAAACTAATTCTCTTTCTCTCAAAAACTTATCCCAGTATATCAAACATTTTAATTTAATTAGAACATATCTTTTTTTCATTTTATACAGAGTTCATTTTGTTATTGATATTTCTGTAGCTTTATTGATATATTCTAATATTCTACTCATTTTAGAAAATTTTAATTCTGGTAAAAACCAAAATTAAATAATTGTATATGTTATTTCAGTATTCTTTACATAATTATTCATAAACAAAAACAATTTTGTTGTTGGTTGAGCTGTATTTACTGGTAGCACGATTATTTTTAATATTTTAAAAGACATATTTAATAGTTCTCACATATATGCATATTTCTTGGTAATATAAATGAAGCATAAATAAACTTATAATTCTAATTCTCTCGCAAACTCCCACTGCCCTACCCCACAAAATATATATTTTTAAAAACCCACAATGTTACATACCAAAACATTTCGCTGCTGGTCCTCTGTATATAGACTCTTTCTGGTCTTATCTTTATCTCTCAGTTCCAATGCAATGCCTCCCAAGTGGCTGCTGGAGAAATGTAAATTGCCTCAGCATGACTAGAAGAAGCAAACCCTATCTCAGGTGCATTTTCAGATAAGGTAAAGCTTATCCTAATTGTGCACCATAATAAAAATATGCAAGTGCCATTAGGATCAGAGAAGCAGCTCAGGTACCCTATGCCTGCTTAAGGGACAGATTATCCTATACCTCACTCAGTTTAGTGGGTGACTCCTTCTAGCAGTTCCTGCTTAAATCCATTAAATTGGTGAAATATCAAGCTGAACTGAAGCAGTATATACCATGATTTCTAAAAAAGCCAAAACACAATTGGAAACTATAATCCTCAGAAAACGAAGTGATAAATTATTCAAATTACTCCCCAATATAAATGGGCATATAAAAATACTCCATGTCAGAAATTGGTAAAGAAATGCAAATTAAAACTGCTATGAGATATTACTTTAAGCCTGTCAGAAGGGCTTTCACTAACAAATTAGTGAACAACCAGAGATGATGAGGATGTGGAGGAAGGAAACACTTCTCCAGCATTGCCTGCCTGCATGCAAATTTTCATTTTCTGCTCCCCTTTTCAAATTTTCACAATTCCAATTTAGTATATATGGCTGCAACACAGAAAGACTATAAACACATTGATGCACTGCTAAAATCCGGACGACTTCCTTTCTCCTACCACAGTTCAGTAACAAATTTGTCCTACCTTGTCCTTCTATTATTTTTGCATAATCCAGACAAACAAGAGAGGTAATTTAATAAGTTTTTCAGAGTAAATGTAGTTGAATTCTTAGCCAAATGAATTCTTCAACAGTAATGACCATTTTCTGATGCCACTACCACCTTATTAAAGTTGGAAACCTAGTAATTAAATTGTTACCAGCTCATGCTGCTTAATTTTGCTCACAATTTCTTCCACCAAGAAAAAATAAACACACAAATATCTTACACTATGCAGCACACTGTCCTGTTGCCCATCCAACCTCACTCCCTCCAATTCTTCACTGCCCGTGAATCATTCTCCATTCTGTCCTCAAGTCTCACAAATTCTTTGTTCCCTAAATAACTTTTCTATTTTATGTAAAGTCTGCCTTACATATTCCCCATTTATTTCTAGATGAACATGCCACAACCATTTTTTTCTACCCTGGTCTCTCCATTACCAAACTGTCAAGAACAAAGCCCCACTCCCACTTCTGCTTTTATAACCCCCTTTACCCAGCCCAGTCTCAGCACTTGTTTATAATTTTGTCCATGCCCTACTCTGCACACTCTCACAGTTGCTACCACTGCTGACACTCCTTCAACATACTGCTCCTTTACCTGGCTGAGTTTCAATCACTTCCCAGTCTTGAGAATCTCAGGGTGGAAAATGCCACCAGAATCCTTTTATTTTGATTTCCAAAGCTCTTGTGGCACTCAAGCCATTTTACAGAAACCCCCTTCTCACTTCTTCTGTCTCACTGTTGCCATGTTGAAAGAGTTCATCAGCATCAGCTGCAATCAATCTTTTTATTCGTGCCTTCAGCACTTAAGAGGATTGAAAAAAATATATAAAAAGGGAAGATCTAATTGAAAAAAAGATGCATTATAGAATAAATACTGTGAGAAAAAATAATTCAAAAATTATTAGAATCTTATATCATCCTTTTGACCAAACTGTTTCTCTGTATTTTTATATTTATGACTAATATAAATCATGGAGTTTCCTAAAACATAAGCATGCATCAAAATTTAAAGCAAAAAATGCAAAATGACACATCAGTGATGCAAAAGCAGTTTGACAGTATCTGGTTATATGTGATAGCTTTTAATTTCAAAATGTACATTAGATAGCAGCAGAGGAAGACATTTTTCTGGTGACATTTACCTAGCTGTTATTTTCAAGACGTCCATGAGATGGCAGCAGAAATGTTCTTTTTTTTTTTTTTTTTTTTTTTTAGAAATGCCCATGGCCATGTTAATCCAAATGTGTGCAAAATGCAGTAGCACTTGTTCTGGCTGAATGGCTCGCTTGGCTGGAGAATTGTCTTGCAATGCAGAAGTGGCTGGTTCAGTCCTTGGCTGGGGCACATACAGAAACAAATCAATGCTTTTGTATTTCCCTTAACCCCCTTCCTCTTTCTGAATTCAATGAAAATAAAAAAATTAAAAAATAGAAAAAAAAAGACAAAAAAGAGTCAACAGAGAACATATTTGCTGCCCACAGCATTCACTGAGAATCTAGACATGCTATTCATTCCTATTTTAAGACCATCACATGCCTCACCTCACTTAATGTTCCCATTTGCCAAATGAGACAGGGATGATTGTTATCTGTATTTCACAGGTATTTGAACTAAATACCGATTCTAACCTAATTCAAAACCACAAATGATGGTCCAAGATGGGCCAGAAGAGTGTACACACATGGTATCCTGGACACAAACAGCCATCAAAGTAGTCCTTGCAATTTTTGCATACTAGGTTTTTTTTTAAGAACACCTGAACATAAGCTAATGGTCCAGCTTGTCAAGCACTCAACCAAGGTGGAGTTGGGTTGGAAATTGGGCATTAAATGAGATAGTATAGGATAAGATAAGAGGGGAGCGAGGAGGTGGTTTGGCCCTTCCAATGTGCTGAACCAACAACATATCCCTTTAAGAGTGCCCTCCCCACTTCTAACCCCTCTCTGTCTGATGGCATTTTAAAATCTGTTCTTCAGTCCAGAGCACTGGTCTGCTTCCACCCATGTGTCCTTTCTTTGAGGCTTCACCTGACAGAAGCTTCCTACAGGCTCAGAATTAACTCTAGAGCTGACTTTTGGCACCCAATCCTACAAGCAAAGAAATGAAAAATCAGTCTCCTCCTCTGTCAAATGGAGAGAACCACTCCCGCTGAGGTGTCTGTGAAGATTCAGGAAAGCGGTGTCCGTTAGCTCCTGCCAACCATGTGACCAGCACTTTCCCTCTGTGCTATATTGACCCATGTCTCATACAATATTCCTATCAGTTCCCTCCTCTCTGCAGCCACCACCACATAGCATGTGAGACCTTGGAGCTTAGGATGGCCCCCATGCACTTTGTTCTTGCCATTCCCAGCTGACGTCCAGGCCAACAATATACTTATGTGGCCAAGCACATGGAAGCCCAGGCTTAGCTGGGGAAACCCTCCCAGGCCTTGCACTCTCACAACCTCTTCATTCCTTGGAAACCATACCCTGAGAAGGAACACTGAGGGGCCACCTGAAAAGGGAAGGCATATGGAAGAAAATGGCAGAAGGACTCAGTTCCCATAACCACCACGATTATTATGACTTGCTCCTGACCTTCTCTAGAAGCAAAATAGTTATGGCACAGAGGGGTCCAACCCACAGTCCACTGGGCTGTTTTCCCTAAACTTTTTCCTGGCATAAAATTTGAGATTCTCAAGATGTAGCGGTAATTCATATGGCCTTACTTGGGTCCCTGTAAATATTAATTTTTAAAACATACATTTTTAAAAATTAATTAATTTTAAAATATTTTATTTGTGAAGTATAGAAAGAGAAGACAAAATGGTGGGAAGGAACAGGAAGCATCAATTTGTATTTGCTTCTCCTATGTTTATTGGCCATCAAACTGAGAATAGGCATAGGCTTCATAGTCACTTGATGGAAAATTTTTCATTCCTCCACTGTCCCAGAGTAGGGACTTACCTGTCCCATGAATCCTCTGGTTCCCTTAGGCTTAAAACCAAGAGCAGTCTTAAAGGTTTATTTTCTCCTCTTGTCTTCTGTTCAGGTGCCATTTGTTGTTCTTTTTGGGTTTTATGTAAAGGAGCCACAAAGAAATGAGGCAGCAACAACACTGCAATTGTCAGACCCTACTCTCTCCAGGACTGAGGTGCCTCGGAAAAATCAGCTATTTAATTGGTTAAGCAGAAACAAAACATCATGCATGAGTGAAATGACTACAAAAAACATGCTTTTATATCATTTCAAAGGTATTAGGTAGTTGAAACTTGCTTGAAAGAACATACAGAATTTTCTGTGGGAACTGTTTTCCAAGTGCGCTTCTCTGCTGCCACCTCGTGTGCACCTTGGGAATAACAGCTCAGAACAGTTCACCTGGGAAAACACATCAGTTGTGTGTTGTGTGTTATCTATCAATGTTGAATCCAAAGCTATCTAGAAGATGAATTTATAACTTGTAAATATAAGAAAATTCTAGTTACTGTTTGCTACTTGTTTCAACATTAACTGTAGTGAAAGCAAGATACATACTTGATATCAATTCAATCCTCTGAAGTTTGCTGGAACTTGCTCCATAGCACATACAATAATGGTCTCTGTTACATGTCCTTCCCTGCTGCTACCTCTTGTTCATACTGGGAATCACGACTCTGTGCAGGTCCAAAGGAAAGTGTGGTAGAGAGGATTGTATACAAACGTTGATTCCAATTTGCCATTTCTGTCAATTTAGTGTGTACCCTTAGTGATTTCTTTTCTGGGAATCTATCGGTTCTGTATGTGTGTGTGTGTGTGTGTGTGTGAGTGTGTGTGAGTGTGTGTGTTTTTGTTTGTGTGTTTGTTACAGAGACAGAGAGAGATAGTGAGAGGGACAGATAGGGACAGAGATGAGAAGCTTTAATATTTTATTATGACTCATTATTCTCTTTATTTGTTCATTATTGCTTTCTCATATGTGCCCTGCTGGGGGGAGGGTGGTTTTCAGCAGAGAGAGTGACCCCTTGCTCAAGCCAGCAACCATGGGGGTCCTGCGTATGATCCTATGCTCAATACAACAACTCTGCATACCCAATCTTGTGAGCCCATTCTCATGCCAGCAACCTCCACATTCAAATTTGGGTCCCCTGTTTTCCAGTGCAAATCGATATCCACTGCGCCACTGTCTGCCTAGGTGGAAGGTATTGGTTCTGAAAGAGGCATGCTCATTCTAGAAGTGGAGAGGCATTGTGTTAAATCTGTTATGATTATGCATTTGTTTATTTTTTCTTGTAGCTCTGTTCTGTATAGAAGAATTTATGTTATTGAGCAAGGACCAATTTGGAACTCCCTAGTTAATAGAAGTCACTGATATGAAGTGCTTTTATTTCTGTTAGTGCATTTTGCCCTCAAGTGTACTGTATTCTATTATATAATTTTGCACATAATACAGATAAGTGTGAAAGTAGGTTTACATTTGTTCATATGGAAACAACACAATTGTTCATAAATAGTAATTTCACAAATAACTTTTTGACATACTAAAAAATGTAAACTTACTTTTGTACCACCTGTCTGCCTTTACCCATTTTTTCATTTTCAATCTCTTTGTATTTATATCAGAGGTGGATTTAAAGGTGGGAACACTGGGCATGTACCCTGGGCCCTGACTTCTTAAGGGCCTCACACAAGCCTAACTTGAGAGTTTATTTTTAATGACAAGGAGCCCAGTATTTTCTTCTGCACCCGAGTCCTCAACCAAACTCAGTCCATCTCTGTCCTCTATGTTTTAGAATTTAGGTGACTCCATGTGCTATATTAGTTATGAATAGTCAGTAAAATCTAAATGGAAAGGAGTTTGGTCAAGGTTATGATATAAGGCTCCAATATATTTTATTTACTTTTCTCACAGTATTTATTATATAATGCATATTATTTCCATGCAACTAAAAAGATATCTCAGACAAAATTTTCATATGGATGTGCAGGTATTACTGGGCATTTTTTTCTGTTTTGTCATTTAGTCTATTCATGTGTCATTACCCTACTGTTTTAATTATTGTATCTTCAAAATGGAATGCATCTCTTATCTAGTTGTGCAAGCTTCTGTGTTTGATTATGCTTTTCAGAATTGTCCTTGCATTGCTAGTGCTTATTGTTCTCCATTCTGTTCACTCACTGCCTTCCATTAAGACCCTCCCTCAGCCCAAGCTCATGACACTCCAAAGTGTCTGCATACACTGCAATTGTACAGACCTATGTGAGAAACACATGTTCCAAAATTACTCTGGAACTGAAATGATTGGCATGAAAATGTAGAAACCACAACCCATTAATGCAGTGATTTAACCACTGAGAATTGAGGCATAATATAGTGTTATACACCAATGAATACATAGGGTCAAAATATTATCTGTGTTCTTCTTCAGGTCTCAGTGTGCTGTTATGGGCAAAATATTTCCTCCCTTCCGAGTTTAAAGCAGGACATATTGAATGAGTCAGCTCTGGAATGACCATCTTTTCAGTTAGTTTGAACTTGAAACCTCCCTATCAAGTTTGCTAATGGCCAGGTAAGATAGGGAGCAAGGAAAAAGTGGAGAGGCTCTGAGGAAGCTTGGTTTTCCCATGTAGTCTGCTATGAACAGGCAGTTATTTGTTGCAGGAAAGGAAGGCGCCAAGTGACTTTCCATTCCCATCCTAAGGAAGTAAAGGGTGAGACCAAGCATATATGAGTAAAGGCAGTGGCGCATCTAGGGAAGGCCTCAAGTACACGATGCTTGGCCCTGCTGGAGCTTTCTGCAGGTCAGGATAAATACAGCAGATGATTTGGTGTTATGTCTCAAAAAGGGCAAGATAAATCTAATTAGTTTTTTAAAACTAAATAATAAAATTTTACACTGGATTCTTCTTGTTATTTTCTCCTGCAGAAAGTAAATTTGTAGAGATTATAAAAAAATGATGGAAAAAATCAAAATATAATGGTTTGACATATCTTCAGGGTAAAAATTCCCCCCCCCATTTTTTTTAGAAAGAGAGAGGAAAAACACGATGAGAGAGATGAGAAGCATCAATTCTTCATAACCCAAAACTTCACTCTAACCCTAACCCTACCCTAACTCTAACCCTAACCCTTACCCTCTCCCTCACCCTGACTCTATTCAACCCTCACCCTCACCCTAACCTTCCTAACCCTCACCCTCACCACCACCCTTACCCTCACCCTAACACTCACTTAAACACTCACCCTAACCCTTCCCCTAAACCTACCCCTAACCCTAAACCTAACTCTACCCTAACTCTAACCCTAACCCTCACCCTCAACCTCATCCTCACCCTAACTTTCCTAAGCTTCATCCTCACCCTCACTCTAACCAACACCTTCACCGTCATCCTAACACTCACCCTGACTCACCCTAATGCTAAACCTAATCCTAACCCTATCCCCCGCCAAGCCCCACCTACCAAGACTCCGCACCCAGTGATCTCCTTCACCCTGCCTTATCGTGCTGGCTGCCATGACTCTGCCCCTCATCTGCCAGGCCCACACTTCTCCAGAAGCTCCTTCTTCAGTGATGGCACTCCACCAGCCCTACCTGTTGGGCTCCTTTTCTGTGGCCCGGCCCTTGTTCTTCCCCTCACTGCCTAAAAGGATTCACCTGGCCTCTAGTATGAGTGGCCTTCAGGAGGCTTCAAAAGGCTCCAATCACCCTCCGCAGTTGAGAATGTTTTAAATCAGGATGCCACAGGCTGCCTCTCCTTAGCGGCCAGTCTGGAAAATTGGAGGTCCACCCTCTTTTTTCCTCCCTCGCGTGCTCGGCACTTGCCGGAAGGTCCTGTGTTTCCTGCACAAGCCAGTGGCTCCTCTGGGAAAAGGGCAGTGCCTGGCGTGAGTCCTTCACCTTCAAGCCACCTCTTGCCTGGAGACCAGCACGCAGGGGGCTGCAGGGCAGGGTGGGCGGGATCAGCTCCCCTGCCCCATCAGCTGAGATTTCTGCACAAAGCTACCTCATGGACTAATATTCTTCTGAGAAGACAGGGCAATACCTAACTCTTTTTAATCCTGAGTTTTACAGTAGGAAACTGTGTATAGTCTTTGGTTTACAATTAGGTTTCCCTGTTGTCTTTGTTGGTGTTTTGGAGAGAGAGGCAGAAAAAGACAGAAACATCAAAATGTACCTGTATGTACCCTAACCAAGGAATCAAACTGACAACCTTTGTGGTCCAGGATGATGCTCTAACTAACAAAACTATCTGGCCAGGGTTTAGTTTTTATTGATTTATAGAGAGACAGAGAAAAGAAGGAGAGAGAAGTGAGTGGGAAGGAAAACATTCATTTGTTATTCCACTCAGCCATGGACTCATTGGTTATTCCCTGACTGGGGATCAAATCCACTACCTTGGTGTTTCCGGTGGATGTTCCTAACCACCTGAGATAACTGGCAAAGGCTCTCTGCTGTTTTTTTCTTTTTTTTTCTTTTATTTAGTGAGAGGAAGGGAGACAAAGAAACCCACTCCCATATGCGGGATCTACCTGGCAAGCCTACCAGGAAGCGATGCTTTGATCATCTGGGGTGTTGCTTTGTTGTTTAGCCACCAAGCTCTTGTTAGTGCCTGAGGCAGACACCATGGAGCCACCCTCAGCACCCGAGGCCAACGTGCTCCAATTGAGCCATGCCTGCAGGAGAAGCATATAGGTAGTAATGCACTGCAAATTCATCAACACCAAACCTTCAAAGAGACTATGCTGTTATGGCCATGGGCAGCAAACTGAGAATACTGTCTTGACACACACAGTGGAGAAACTAGCTGAGAACAGCTTTCCCCTGGACCACCTCATTTCAATATTCTATGAGACTCTGCCCTAAAAGCCGCCCCATGGCCCAGACCCTTCATAACCCTCCTCAATGCGACGCACCGCCCCTTCCCACTTGGGAACATTCATGGGCTTTGCAGATGCCTCTCCTTTCTTTTCTCCCCACCTTACCCTCTGCACCCTCTCTCTTCCAACAGGATCTGCACCCAGGGCAGCAGCAGGCACCATGCACCATGCTTAGGGCTCTCTTCTTCTCTGGTCATTCAGCTCCCATTTATGTGACTCCCCCACTCAGCCAGGGTGGACCCCACAGAATCCCCTGGGACCACCCCCGACTCAAACTTTTTCTCTCTTTTCTTTACCAACAGAAACGCCCTGGACACTGTCCAGACCCACCTTGAAGTTTCCGCGACAGGTCTACGACTCCGACAGCAACTGCGGGTCCCACTCAGACAAGTGGGAATGTATCCCCCATAGGACTACAACTGAAGACTCCCAGAAAGCGCGCCATTCCATACACAAAAAAGTGAACGACCTACCTGAAGACTCCATAGCTCCATAACAGAAGGTATGAGCCCCCATTTACATGTAATGTTTTTTCAGAGTCTAGTACACACTCATCCTTTTTTGCAAAGAGTTATGTCATGCAACTGAACCTAAGTACCAGTTCTAAGAACACCAACAGGCACCTCCTGCGATATGACAAATTTATGTCTTCATGTGTACAGTATGCGCCTTCACAGACAGGGTGCCGGCAGATACTTCTCATCCAAATCCATGACACGTACATTTTTGTTTTGTTTTTTATTTTTGTTTTTTGGTTATTTTTTCATTTTAAAGAGGAGGGAGGGAGGGAGGGAGAGAGAGAGAGAGAAAGAGAGAGGGGAAAGATGAGTAGAAAGCATCAACTCCCATATATGCCTTGACCAGACAATTGCAGGGCTCTGAACCGGCGATCTCAGTGTTCCCAGGTTGACACTTTATCCACTGAGCCACCACAGGTCAGGCCTTTTTAAAAATAATATCTCTTTCCAAATGAAGGATTCTCTCTTTCTAAACTCAAATGTCACTGAGGTGACAAATGCTGTTTCTTCCATCACAACGACCATGAGACATGAACAAAATTTCCTTTCACAGAAAGGGCACAGGCAGGCTCTTTTCTGAACACTTCTTTCTAACATGCGGAGTGGATTTACTCCACACTGCGCTGCCTCCACCCCTCGCCTTCTCCGCCCTTTGCTGTACTTGTTCCTCCACGTGCCCCAATGCACTTCGCAGAAAGTCTGCCATAAAGGAACCCTAGGTTCTATCTCCAATCCCTATTCCCTTTCCTTCACATTGTGTCTGCGTGCCTGGCCACCCAGTCCTGCCGTGCTTTTTCCCCAAGTCATCCCCACTCCTCCCCATGCCTCACTATCCCTCTCCATGCCATAATCACCCCTGGCCGTCTGCCCCACCTCGTGTCATCTTTGCTCTGTTTTACCCAGATACTTCTGCTTTGCACTGTCAGCCACGTGCTGCGTCATTTTCTCTGCCCCACACCATATCCACGCATTAGCCATCATGGCGGCTGCGGAAGCCGCCTTTTGGGCTCTGAGGGTGCTCCTCGGCACTCCCAGTGCGGGCGGCCTGGGCGGGGTCTAATTGGCAGAAAGGACCCAGCACCTCAGCATCATGTGACTCTGAAGATGGCCAGTATTCCCTGTTGAGCCATGCACCTCTCTTAGGCTTGGGGAGAGTTTGTCCCTGCCTGTCTTGTCACCACCTCCGTGTGCGTTTCTGCCGGTGCATGCATGCGTGTGTGTGTTTGTGTGTCTGTGTGTGTGTTTGCATGTTAGCATGCGTGCACTGCTCCTCTGGTGGGTGCTGCTGGTCTTTCCGCCCACCTCTAGGCTGTCTTGGACAAAGGCACCACTGAGGCCCCACCAGAAAAATCTGAGTTCTCGGCATCCTTTCCCAAACCTTGGAGAAAACTCAGCCTCCACTCCCCGCTTTCCCAGCCGAGTGGGTGCAGGTTCCAGGGGTTCTGGATGCAAAGAACGATGACCTAGCTCCGGGTCCACACAACCAGGGAGACCTGTTTGTTCTTGAGCTCCTTAGTCCATCTGGACAATACTTGCTTTTTGTCATCTGTGAAAATGCTGACTTTTGGCCTACCCTGTGCAGGACACCACACAGAGTGCTGGAAATGCAAAACCCTCAGACTCTTAAGGGATTTGACCGTTTAAATGGGGATCATTCACAGAATAGAAGAATATCCAAAGAAGACATTGCAATGGGGTCCAACCCCTCCTACGGGCACAGGGAAGACTTCAGAGAGACAGAGCTTAAAAGTGGGCTTTGAGTGATGTATAGGAGTTTATCAAGTAAGAGGGAATGGCTTTTGTGAATGTTGCCAAGATTTTGTGGCTGTAGTGATTGGAAATTTAGGCCCTGGTGGGTGCTGAGTGCACAAAAACATGAGTTGTGATGGTGATAGTGAAATTATTTGGGGGTTGAGATCTCCCTTATGCCTCAGAAAGGAAGATAAGTTTCTGATCTATTTCAATGTGATGTGATGTGGTTATATTAAATAAGTGAATGAAAAAGTGTAAAGATATATAACCCCAGACCTTAGAAATAATCAGAGGCAACCCTTGAATAATTTGCCGGTTTGCTTCCACAGCAACCATGCATTAGAGTGAGCTGTAATCAAAATTTTCTAGTGGAGGTTTATTGCCTTCAGTTTAAAAGAAAAAAAATAATAGTGCAACATCTATGAAGCACAATGAAGCTACTCACAATAGAAAGACATCTGCCTATACAAACTTTTCCTTCTCTGCTTCCCAGCTGTCTTCCCTGTATTCCCTTTATATCTGCATCTTCCTTCCAAAGCTTGGACACACTAAAGCAAGTGTAAATACTGACGAGAAATTCTAGACCTGAGTTTTCTTTGACTTGGTAGTGTCAATCAGATTTTATGCACTCTTTAATGCTTAAGCACAAAAACAGGAGAAACAGCCTCAAATATGTAGAATGTTGTCATATGAAAATTCAGGAAGATGCTATTTTCATCTCTGTCCCCTACTATTTTTGCCATTGCTGTTTACACTTTAAATTACAACAAGTGGTGGCCTGGGCTTGGTGGCTCAGCAGTAGGGCATTGGCACATTGTGTGGAAGTCCAGGTTCAGTTTCTGGCTAGGATATACAGAAGAGGCACCCATCTGCTTTTTCAACCTTCCCCTGTTCCTTCCTCTCTTTCTCTCTCTTCCCCTCCTGCAGCCAAAGCTTCACTGGAGCAAAGTTGGCCCCGGACACTGAGGAGGACTCCATGGCCTCCGCATCAGGTGCTAGAATGGCCCTGTAGCAAAAGAGCAATGCCCCAGATAGGCAGAGTATTTACCTCTGGTGGACATGTTGTGTGAGTTCCCTTCCGGTGCATGTTTGGAGTCTGACTGCCTTTGCGCTTCTAACTTTGGGGAAAAAAATAATAATAAATAAATTACGAACAGGTGGTTTAGCCTTTTAGCATCTGGGGTCTCCAGATTTTCTCATCTCACTGTGCTCCTCTAGATGTTTTTCTCAGTTGTAGCACCTACTCATTATTTGGCTTCTCCACCTGACTTGTTGTTTTAAGATAAAGGGACTGAGTTTTAACTATCACTGGATCTGCAATGCCTAGCATGGATCTTAGCAGATAGTAGGTGCTTAGTAATATTTATAGATTGAATGAGGAAACTGAGGCCTACAGAGAGCACGTGTTTCCACCATGGTTTTTGACTTATGACAAGCCTTTATTTTGTGCCAGGCACTATGGTAAGTGCTTAACATGTAGCATCTCATTAAATTTTCATATAATAACCCTGCTTTTCAAATGAGGAAATAAAAAGCATAAGTATGAAGGAGTTCATTTTGTCATAGAGCCTACAAAGAGTGCTGTGGTGTTCAGCCCATCGATTAGGACCTTACTCAATTGTCTGCTGGACCTCCAATCCTGGATTGAGGTTTCTGGTGTGTGTGCTCTTCAAGACCCACTGTGTTGTCATGGGTTTTCCAAGATTCCCTGCTATCACAAACTTTTTGGTTATCTCTGATATACTGTGGCCTAGCCTAGTGTATAAAATATATAGTAGATTGTGCATCATATTTCCTGTTACTCCCATATAACAGCACCCCAAAAACTGCCACCCTTTGCAATCAGAATGTCTACATCATTCATAAATTTTACTGGAAGAAGGAGAAGTTTGGAATTATGGGAGATCAAAACTATGTGGCCTGATTGTCATTAATAACTTTAAAGTTCACGAATGAATTAAAACAGCTGAGAAAAGCATTTAGTGGATTTTGGCTTCCAAATATAAGGAATTAAATTTAGTAACTGGTAGAATTTTTACATAACCATATTCTCAGATTTAAATAATTAAAAAATAGGGACTTGTTAACATTTAGTGCATGTAAATTACCTGGAATTTTTCTAAAATATAGATTCTCATTCTGTAAGTGTGAGATACTACAACACTCCATTTGCTAGAGATTAAGAAACCATATTGGAGTAGCCTAGGACTAGACACAGCCAGGAGTGGAGGTGTGAGATGTGGTCTTTATTTCTATGGCAACTGCCAAGGAACCAAAGAGAAGTCTCTGGGGACTGGGATTATGGGCTGTGGGATTTTTGACCAGTTATTTAGCAGGATAAAGATAAGGATTTTTGTGGAACTGAAACTAGAGGTCTCTGTTTGCCTCACCAAATGTGCTGGCACTGAAATAAATGCTGTAGTATCTCAGACTGCAGCAAAAACCAAGGAGCAGAAAGTAAATTTGAGGAGATAATGAAAAAAGTGATAGAAAACAATCAAAATATAATTGTTTGACATGACTTCAGGTTGAACATTTTTTCCCCTTTTTTTGAGAAAGGGAGAGATACAAACAGGCTGGGAGAGCTGAGAAGCATAAATTTTTTTATAACCTTATCCCTAACACAAACCCTAACCCTGCACTAACCCTAACACTAACCCTCTCCCACACCCTAACCCTCCTAACACTCACCCTCATCCTCACCCTCACTATCACCCAAACACTTACCATAACCCTAGCGCTAACTCTAAACCTATCCCCTGCCAAGCCCCACCTCCCAAGGCTCTGCACCCAGTGATCTCCTTCACTCTTGCCCTATCGGGGTGGCTGCTATGACCCCGCCTTTCATCCTCCAGGCCCCACCCCCTCCAAAGGCTCCGTCTTCTGTGATGGCACTCAGCCTACCCTACCTATCAGGCTCCTTCTACATGGTCCTGCCCTTGCACTTTCCCTAACTTCCTAAGAGGGCTCACCTGACCTCTGGACTGAATGGCCTTCAGGAGGCTTCAAGTGGCTCCAATCACCCTTCGCAGTTTAGAATGTTTTAAATCAAGATGCCACAAGCTGCCTCCTTTTAGTGGCCGGTCTGGAACAGTGAAGGTCCACCCTCTGTCTCCCTCCCTCTTTTGCCAGGCACTTGAGGAATCTCCCTGTGTCTTCTGCACAGGCAGCTGGCTCCTCTTGGAATAGAGCAGTGCCTAGCATGAGTCCTTCACCCTCAAGCCAGCTCCTGCCCCCAGACCAGGCCCCGGACTAGCACGCAGCCAGCTGCAGTACTGGATGGGTAAAACCAGCTTCCCTGCCCCATCAGCTGATATTTCTACACAGCGCTACATCATGGACTAATTTCCTCTGAGAAGATAGGGCAATACCTAACTCCATTCAATCCCTGAGTTTTACAGTAGGAAACTGGCTACGGTTTTTGGTTTACAATTAGTTTTCCCTGCTTTCTTTGTTGTTGTTTTTGAGAGAGAGGCAGAGAGAGACAGAAACATCGAAATGTTCCTGTATGTGCCCTAACAAAGGAATCAAACTGACAACCATGTGTTACATGATGTTGCTCTATCCAGTGAAGCTATCTGGCCAGGGTTTAATTTTTATTAATTTATAGAAAGACAGAGAGAAGAAAGGAGAGAGAAGTGAGTGGGAAGGGAAATATTCACATGTTGTTCCACTCAGCTGTGGACTCATTGGTTATGCCCTGACTGGGGATCAAATTCACAACCTTGGTTTTTCTGGTGGATGTTCCTAACCACCTCAGCTAACTGGCAAAGCTCTCTGCTGTTACTTTCTATTTTTTTTATTAAATGAGAGGAAGGGAGGCAGAAATACCAACTTTGGTATGTGGGATACTCTCGGCAAGCCCACTAGGGGGCAATGTTCTGACCATCTGAGGCATTGCTCTGTTGCTTAGCAACCACGCTCTTCTTAGCCCCTGAGGTGGACACCATGGAGCCACCCTCAGCACCTGGGGCCAACTCACTACTATTGAGCCATGACTACAGGAGGAACATAAACATAGCACTGCACTGCAAATACATCAACATCAAACCTTCAATGAATCACTATGTGGTTATGGTCATGGGCAGCAAACTGAGTATTCTGCCTTGACACACACATTCAGAAAGTATTTTTAGAGCATTTAAAATACATGGAACATACTGTCTCTAAATGTTAAATTTCTTGGACTCGTGAACTTTCTGGATTTGATAAACATAATCAAGGGAGGACTAAAAAAATTGTGCCTCTGTTTGTCCACTTGCAGGTCTACCTGTAGAATTGTAGCAAATGTCTCAAATTGGCACTGTCATTCACACAAGTCAGTGCTTATGGAATGAAAAGAATGCTGGATCTAGAGGAGAGTTTCGGCCCCTTGGTGTGATCTGATCCCTTTATTTTACAAATAGGGAACATGAAGCCAAGAGATAAAGAGCGATTAATTCAAGAGTTCCAGTTTCTGGTCCTACAAGTAAGAAGCTTGTAGAATATTATGCCCATCCTCACAGAAGAAAAAAAACTAAACAAGGTGAAAATAAACTATTCCTCCTGAAATCAACAACTAATTTATGTCAGAGAGACAACCAATGTCTAAAAATTGTATAGATATTTGAATATGAGGAACAAGAGCATATCAGTGCAAAAGAATGTTGCTGCATCCAATATCAGACTTTAATTAAGAACTCTACAGTGGGTCCAAGATGGTGGCACATGTGGACGCTGAGCTTGCACCCTCCCAAAACCCAAGCAATGTACCCCTTTACTTAGAACAATTCCTTCTGAAAGACAACTGAGAAACAATTAAATAGCTTCTGCACAACAAGCTAAAGAGAGAGAGAGAGAGAGAGCATAGAGAAGGCTGAGGAACCATGAGAGCTCTGCAGGAGGTGAATGATAAGCTCCAGACCAAAGAGACCAGTGAGCATTACTGTTTACACCTCCCAGATATGTGGATAGAAGATGGAAGCTACATCCAGGCTCTATGGCCAACCGCTGAACAGTGCAGCACATCCCCAACTACCCCTTCTGAAGCTAAATACAACAAAATAATGAGGTCAGCATAGCTCTTATAAAGAGAGATCTCCTTCTCAAATATCAACACAGAAAGTAGGTATGGTGGGCAATACTTCACCCACTGAGCTGCATGTGCATGTGCAGCTCTCCACCAAGAGAGAGTGCAGAGATAGCAAAACACTCTGGTAAAAGCTGCAAGATTTTCCAACCCAGAGAAATTGCAAAGATAATGGGTCACTACTGGCTTTCCCATCGTGGATAATGGGGGGCCAGCAAATGGGCTATGGTCTGCACACAGAACTGCCTGATTGGAGAAAATGCAGAGATTGGGGGATGCTGCTGCTCGCACTGTTTGGGCTGCTCTACCCAAAGAAAGAACAAAGCTAGCAAAATTTTGTGGCCCAGTGTGTAGTTAGTTGGGCAATGCTCTGTATGTGCATTGGGCTGCCAAGCCACCAGAAGGTCAAGAAGGAACAAATTAAATCTGTGTGTGTACCGAAGCTACCCCACCAGGAAAAAGGGTGGATCTATTGGGGGGTGAGATACAAGAAAGAAACCAGGTAACCCAGCGCAGATCGTGATCTGAGAACAAATAATTAAAACAGGCACTCATAACACACATCACGCAGCTTCTTTTACACCAGGCAGCCCTGCTGAGATTAATAGGGCAAGGAGGCTCACAAACCACAGGCATATCACTCAGAACCCACACATGCCACGTGACATGACAGGCACTGTGTGCACCTCCCCCGTGACAACCCGCAGGCTAAAACTATTTTAACACACACTGTAACAAAGACAACATTTTCAAGACTAGGCAAGATGACTATTTTATTCAACTCAAAAAAACAAAAAGAGAAAGTCAAGCAAAATGCGGAAACAGAAGAATATACCTTAAATAAAGGAACAGGATGAAGAATTGGTGATTCTCATCTCTCTCCCTGTCTGTCCCTATCTGTCCCTCTCTCTTTCACACACACATGCACAGACACACACACACACACACAAACACACACACACACACACACACACACAAAATGAAGAAAAGAGAAAGTAAAGAATACAAAAAAAAAGGACAGTATCATTTCTGGTAAAGCTAAAGAGTTTGGCTTGACTTCACATGCAAAAGAATGAAACTCGACTACAGCCTGTCCCCGTGTACTAAAATTAATTCAAAATGGATCAAAGACCTAAATATAAGACCTGAAACAATAAAGTACATAGAAGAAGACATAGGTACTAAACTCATGGACCTGGGTTTTAAAGAACATTTTATGAACTTGACTCCAATGGCAAGAGAAGTGAAGGCAAAGATAAATGAATGGGACTACATCAGAATAAAAAGTTTTTGCTCAGCAAGAGAAACTGATATAAAAATAAACAGACAGCCAACTAAATGGGAAATGATATTTTCAAACAACAGATCAGATAAGGGCCTAATTTCCAAAATTTACAAAGAACTCATAAAACTCAACAACAAACAAACAAACAATCCAATAAAAAAATGGGAAGAAGACATGAATAGACACTTCTCCCAGGAAGAGATACAAATGGCCAACAGATATATGAAAAAATGCTCAGCTTCATTAGTTATCAGGGAAATGCAAATCAAAACTACAATGAGATACCACCTCACCCCTGTTAGATTAGCTATGATCAACAAGACGGGTAATAGCAAATGTTGGAGAGGCTGTGGAGAAAAAGGAACCCTCATTCACTGTTGGTGGGACTGTAAAGTAGTACAACCATTATGGAGGAAAGTATGGTGGTTCCTCAAAAAACTGCAAATAGAACTACCTTATGACCCAGCAATCCCTCTACTGGGTATATACCCCAAAACCTCAGAAACATTGATACGTGAAGACACATGTAGCCCCATGTTCATTGCAGCACTGTTCACAGTGGCCAAGACATGGAAACAACCAAAAAGCCCTTCAATAGAAGACTGGATAAAGAAGATGTGGCACATATACACTATGGAATACTACTCAGCCATAAGAAACGATGACATCAGATCATTTACAGCAAAATGGTGGGATCTTGATAACATTATAAGGAGTGAAATAAGTAAATCAGAAAAAAACAAGAACTACATGATTCCATACATTGGTGGAACATAAAAATGAGACTAAGAGACATGGACAAGAGTGTGGTGGTTACCAGGGGTGGGGGGAGGGAGGACAGGGGGAGAGTTAGGGGGAGGGGGAGGGGCACAGAGAACTAGATAGAGGGTGGCGAAGGACAATCTGACTTTGGGCGAGGGGTATGCAACATAATTTAATGACAAAATAAACTAGACATGTTTTCTTTGAATATATGTACCCTGATTTATTAATGTCATCCCATTACCATTAATAAAAATTTATTTAAAAAAAAAAAAAAAAAGAGTTTGGCTTGACTTATAGCCAGTGAAGAGCTCCCTAATCTCTCCAAGTTATAGGTTCCCCACTAAGTTAAACTTTCCCCTTCCTCTTAGAGAAACAGGATTTATCTAAAAAACTCATCACAGTCATGATCTCATCACAGTTATGAGCAAAGATCTGCTGAGAACTAGTCATTCCAAAAGACACCTTGGAAAGGCTGAGCCCTCTATGCTCAAACTGTCATTTCTCACTCACCAATTATATGCCCCTCTTTTTTTCTGAGAAGTCCCATGAGAATGTAATAGAAGCCACGTGTTCTTCTCATTCTTTTCCATGGGGCAATAGAGTAGTTGTATTTCCTAGCTCTGAAAACTTGGGGAAAGGGGACATCTCTTTTACTAAATCAGTGGCAGAAACTATGAATGACAGATAGTACTTGTTTATCATCTGGTTTAGACTGCAATCTTTGTAAAATCATGATAAAGAGATATAACTACAAAAATACATATATATATATATATATATATATATATATATATATATATATTATTGTGTAAAAAGAAAAGAAAACTTTTCTTAGGTAATAGAAAAAGATACCTGTTGGAGATTAACACCGTGATTAAAGAACACTCCGATGGAGTTTCTTATAAATTGATATAGGTGTCCTGTGATCCATGTAACATGGTATAGATTATGTGGTTGCTTCCACACTCTTTTTCTTTCTCAGCTCATTTTTAGCATTTTTCCTTTGTACATTAAACTATGCCACCCACAGACAACAATTTATTATAATGTAATACATTCCTTGTATCTCAAGGCTGTACCTGCTTCTCATAACTAGCAAAAGCCTACAGAGAACAGGAATCACTCAAGTTGTGCTTTCAGAACAAATGGGGTGGGAGAAACAAACAATTTCCATCAGTCTTTAACACTGGATCAGTCACATATGCAGAAGTAATAATACTCAGAAACTGCTCAAAACAAAAATTCTCAGTGGAAAAGATGTCAACCTTGGTATTCCATTTACAAACCACCAGGTCGTGGCCTTCTCACCCTTGATTCCACCCTCAAAGGGAAGAATTACTGAGCCCATAAATGAATTTAGTGGCTCAAAATTCTATTGGTTAAAAGTGCTTTTGAGCCTCACTGTAGTTTTCTGGTCAAACAAAATAACCCTCCACCACACCCAGGGGTGGCATGCGCAAAATAAAAAGGTAAATCAGTTAACTTGTGCATAGAAAGCTGCTGTTCAGAACACATTTAGAAACAGCCTGTACATGGCCAACTGTCCACAGTCTGAGGAGGACAGGAGGTAACCAGACCATCCAGACCAGAGAACACTTAAAGTCGCACAAACTAGGTTTGTCATTTGCTCACACATACCTCTTGTAGTGATGAAGGAAAATAAAGTAACGCTTGATCTTGACCAAGCTTACCTTTCTCAGAGGGCCATTTTACACTTAACAGGCTTCTAAGTAGAATTATGAATCTTCACTTTCAGTCCCATTGAGTCCTTGCTGGTCTTTCCATTAGTTCTTATTCTTAAAAACTGATTTGGTGAAGCTTGATCCCTAGGCAAATTTCATGAGCATACTGAACAGTATGTGTACAATCAATGGGTTGAGCTTAGTACCATAAAACCTAAGGGGGCTCTTTCTCTATGAAAATTTGTACTTATAAGCATCTGAAGATTAATAAAAAAATTAGTATCCCATTAAAGAGGCACATCTCTTCAAGAAAGTTATTACACAGTAGTTCATCATGAAATGTTTTAATTCTAAAAAGTATATATCAACTCAAATTGGTGATGGTATAGACAAGGAAATAGATAAATTAGACACATCTTTTAAAAAGGGAAATTCAAGTGACATAAATTTTCTGTGATATTTTTACTAATATTTATCCATATCAGAATGTATGAGTTAGAAGGCAAGCAATGGATTTTTAGGCAAATCTTACAATGGTGTTCAAATTAACTTTGTAAAGCCAAGGTAAGCAAACTATTACTACACAGTCCATCATGACATCAGAACATATGACCAAAGAAGTAAGTTTTTTTGTGACAAAGAAAGAGAGAGATAGGGAGAGGGACAGGTATGGATAGACAGGCAGAAATAGAGAGAAAAGATAAACATTAATTCTTCATTGCGGCACCTTAGTTGTTCACTGATTGCTTTCTCATATGTTTTGATAGAGAGGAGGCTACAGTGAAGTGGGTGACCTCTTGCTCAAGCCAGTGATCTTGGACTCAAGCCAGTAACCATGGCATCATGTCTTTTATCCCACACTCAAACCAGAGACCCCACAAGAGTACAGACTTTCTGCTATAACATAAATAATATCTGAGGATATAAAGTATAACATGGCTCCCTGACCAGTGGTGGTACAGTAGACAGAGCTTCAACCAGGAACATTGAGGTTCCTGCTTGTAAAACTTGTGGGTATTAGCTCAAGCATGGAATCAACAATATGACCCCAAGGTGGCTGGTTTGTGCCCAAGGTTGCTGGCTCAACATAAGCTCCCCAGTCAAGGCACATATGAAAAGCAATAAATGAACACCTAAAGTGACTGACAACGTTTCTCTTTTAGGCATGATCCATTCTACCATTACACATGAAAAAGTGGAGCATGCAATGAGTAAAGATTTTATTTCTGAGTGTTGGAAAAAGGTTCCTGTCACATCAGGACTTGATAGATGTATGATTATTAGACCTTCATTCTTAGGATTGAGAGAATTGTCCGTAGAGTAATCGAAGACCTCTATGAAAAAATAGAAATCAGTAACATAATTTTTAAAAACATACTATCTTTTCTTTATAGGCAGATAAATATTTATAATACCTTATCTGGAGCTACACAGTATGTAAAAGGTTTGTTTTTTTCACAAATAAAATAGAACCAAATTTGCATCAATAACAAAAATCTTTTCTTTAAGACAAAACGAATTCTCTTTCTCTCAAAAACTTATCACAGTATGTCATACATTTTATTTCAAATAGAACATATCTTTGTTTAATTTGATACAGAGTTCACATTGTTATTGATTTTTCTGTAGCTTTCTTGATATATACTAGCATTCTACACCATTAAGAAAATTTTAATTTGGGTAAAAACCAAAATTAAGTAATTGTATATGTTATGCCAGTATTTTTTACATTAATATTCATAAACAAAATCAATCTTGTTGTTGGTTGAGCTGTATTTACTGGTAGCATGATTATTTTTAATATTTTAGAAGACATATTTATTAGTAGACACATATATGCTTAGTTTCCTGGTAATATAAAGTGAAGCATAAATAAACTTATTATTCTAATTCTTTTAAAAATATCTTTTAAAAACCCCACAATGTTACATAACAAAACATTCCTCTGCTGGTCTTATGTATATAAACTCTTTCTGGTCTTAACTTTTCTCTCAGTTCCATGGCAATGCCTCCCAAGTCGCTGCTGCAGCATATCTTTTTTCATTTTATACAGAGTTCATTTTGTTATTGATTTTTGATATTACCAAGAAACTAAGCATATATGTGACAAATAGTAAATATGTCTTGTAAAATAATAAAAACAATTGTGCTACCTGTAAATACAGGTCAACGAACAAGATTGATTTTGTTTATGAATATTAATGTAAAGAATACTGGCATAACATATACAATAACTTAACTTTAGTTTTTATCAGAATTAAAATTTTCTTATAGGATTAGAATACTAGTATATATCAATAAAGCTACAGAAAAATCAATTACAAAATGAACTCTGTATAAAATAAAAAAGGTATGTTCTAATTGAATTAAAATGTATGATATACTAGGATAAGTTTTTGAGAGAAAGAGAATTAGTTTTGTCTTAAGGTAAAGATTGTTGTTATTGATGCAAATTTGGTTTTATATTACTTTGTTAAAAAAAACAAACTTTTTCTATACTCTGTAGCACAAGGTAAGATATTGTAAATTTTTATCTGCCTATAAAGCAAAGATACTATGTTTTCATAAATTATGTTACTGATTTCTATTTTTTCATAGAGGTCTTCGATTACTATACGGACAATTTTCTCAATCTTAAATACCAAAGATGTGATAATCATAACTCTATCCAATCCTGATGTGACAGGACCCTTTTCCCAACACTCAGAAGTAAAAGCTTTAGATATTGCATGCTCACTCTTTCTTGTGTAATTGTGGAAAGGGTCATGCCAAAAAGAAAAAGGTGTTTAGTCACTTTAGTTGTTCTTTGATTGCTATTCATATGTGCCATGAATGTGGTTCTTATGTTGAGCCAGTAAATTTGGGCCCAGCCCAGCTACCTTGGGATAAGTTTGATCCCATGCTTGAGCTAGTAACCACAAGGTTTCCAACTAGGCACCTCAGTGTTTGTGGTTGATGCTCTATCTACTACCACCACTGGTCTGGCTGCAATGTTCTACTTTGGATCCTCAGATTTTTTATGTTAGAGCAGAATGTTTGTACCTTTGTGGGGTCTCTGGCTTGAGTGTGGGATCATAGACATGACCCCATGGTTGCTGGCTTGATCCAAGATCACTGGATTGAGCAAGTGGTCATTCACTCCACTCTAGCCTCCCTATCAACACATATGAGAAATCAATCAGTGAACAACTAAGGTACTGCAATGAAGAATTGATGTTTCTCATCTCTTTCTTTTCCTGCCTGTCTCTATCTGTCCCTCTCTCTATTTTTCTCTTTCTCTGTCACAAGAAAAAACTTACTTGTTTGATCATATGTTCTAATGTCCTGATGAACTGTTCAGTAATATTTTGGTTATTTTGGCCTTACAAAGTCAATTTGAACACCATTGTAAGATTTGCCTAAAAATCCATTACTTTTTTTCAACCCATACATTCTGATACAGATGAATATTAGTAAAAATGTCACAGAAGATTTATGTCAGTTGAATTTCCCATTTTAAAGTATGTATGTAATTTATCTATTTCCTTTTCTATATCTTCACCAATTTGAGTTGATATACACTTTTTAGAATTAAAACATTTGATGACGAACTACTGTATAATAACTTTCTGGAAACGATGTGCTTTTTTCATGGGATACTAATTTTTTATTAATATTCAGATGTCTATAAGTACACATTTTCATAGAGAAAGAGCCCCCTTAGTTTTTATGGAACTAAGCTCAACCCATTGATTGTACGCATACTGTTCAGTACCCTCATGAGATTTGCTTTAGGGATCAAGGCTTCGCCAGATCAGTTTTTATGAATGAGAACTAATGGAAATACCAGCAAGGACTCAATGGGGACTGAAAGTGGAGATTCATAATTCTACTTAGAATCCTGTTAAGTGTAAAATGGCCCTCTGAGAAAGGTAAGCTTGGTCAAGGTCAAGCAGAACATTTCTTCTGGCTGACAATGACAAGAACACTTGCAAGGCTGCAAAGTGGCACAGACTTTGATGATTTGAAAATCAAAGGTCATCACTGAGACTTTAAAACTCTGTGTCATAGAAGATGACAAGCTTGGCAACTGGCTTAATCTGTTCTCCTAAGCAGTTATATTTCTAATTGTAAAGTAATATACTGGATTTTGACACATAAGATTTTTTTTCCCTTTAATGGCCTGAACAAAGCAGGATTTGTGATTCAATGAAAATTCTTATTTTTTAAAAAAATTTATTTATTTATTTATTTATTTATTTATTTATTACAGAGAAGAGGAGAGACAGAGAGAGAGAAGGGGGGAGGAGTGGTAGCATCAACTCCCATATGTGCCTTGACCAGGCAAGCCCAGTGTTTCGAACAGGCGACCTCAGCATTTCCAGGTCGACGCTTTATCCACTGCACCACCACAAGTCTCAATGAAGATTCTTGATGTGTAGCCATAACAGAATAGCCCCAGGAACTGGCTGGCCATTTTTCAGCACAGTAGTACAGGGCCCTAACTGATAAGCTTAAAGCTTGCTGATGATACATTTAGCTTCAGGTATAAAAATGTCAAGATAAAAATTATTCGAAGTTTTTAGTTAATGATGACTGGTAATTTAACCTTCTTTTACCCACCCCTGCCTTCTTAGGGCTGACACTTAATTGGGACAGACTGTATAATGTAATGTAGTAGGACGTCTTTGGAAAGATTTAGGCACCCAGTCTCTTATATCCATTCTATCATAAATCTTCAAAAATGACTTCCATTTTTCTAGGATCAAACATAATGAATTCATCTTGTCTAATTCTTTTCTACTGTAAGATATTTTGGTGTCTATATATTCTCTGTCCTAGAGTTAGAAAGGATAAATAGATGGGGATGGTGTGCAAATATTTATGAAAGAAGAAATGGTGTACAAAACATATAAAGAGGGAGACAATCTGCTTTCTAATTGTTTAAAGAATATTGAAACGTGTTTATTTAGTTGAACCCAGTGACAACCTTAGTGGGGCTTACAGTAACTTAAAGTGACTTAGTGAGTCTTAAAGTGATTTCAGTTATTATTCATTTACCTGAGTGTTCCCAAGATGACAATGGTCTAAGTCAAACCATGAAAAAATCTTGTCAGTCTTCTGCTGAGAAATCGTAATTCTCATTGCCTACAAAATCTGGAATACATCATGTTGAGGGAAAATAATGCAAGCTACAGAAGTGACATTCACAATACGGTGCTATTATAATTATGTAATTAAAAACATTAATACTTTGTATATTTAATGAATTATAGGTATGTGGTAAAGAGTGTCATGCATGAGAATGAGGAACTGACAAGTTAAAAATAGTACTTCACTCCGGGTTAGGAAAAAGAGAGAATACATTTGAGAAAGGATTCATATGTATTTATAATATTTTATATCTCAAGTTTGTGAATGCACAGAGGGCCCATTTTATTTTTAATTTTTTTTTGTAAAATCTATTTTTTAAAAGTTTAATTTAAAGAGAAGATGAGAATGAGAGGATGTGTTATTTTAATGAATATGTTAAGTCTTTGTATAAGTCAGCATTACTTTATTTTCCTTCATTTCTACAAGAGGTTTGTGTGAGCAAATGACAAGCCTAGTTTGTGTGACTCTGAGCATTCTCTGCTCTGGATGGTCTGGTAGCCTCCTGTCTGCCTCAGACTTTGAGCAGTTGGCCATGTACAGGCTACTTCTGAACATGTTCTGGACGGCAACTCCCACACACAAGTTAACTGCTTTTTCTTTTTATTTTCCGCATGCCACTCCTGGGTGGGGTGAGGTGTTACTTTGTTTGACCAGAAAACTACAGTGAGGCTCAAAAGCATTTTTAACCAATAGAATTTTGAGCCACTAATTTCATTTATGGGCTCAGTGATTTTTTTCCTTTGATGGTACAATAAAAAGTGAGAAGGCTACGACCTGGTGCTTCGTAAATGGAAGAGTATGGTTGACATCATTTCAACTGAGTCTTTTTGTTCTGAGCAGTTTCTGGGTATTATTACTTCTGCATATGTGACTGATCCAGTGTTAAAAACTGATGGAAATTATCTGATTCCCCTACCGCATTTTTTTTGAAAGCACAACTTGAGTAATTCCTCTTCTCTCTAGGCTTTTGCTAGTTATGAGAATCAGGTAAAGCCTGATACAAGGAATGTGCATTACAATAAATTGTTGTCTGTGGGTGGCATAGTTGGGTTTACAAAGGAAAAATGCTAAAAGTGATCTGAGAAAGAAAAAGAGTGTGGAAGCAAACACATAAGTCATAACACATTACATGGATCACAGTCACCTATGTCAATTTACAAGAGACTCCATCAGAGTATTTCTTAATCAAAATGTTAATCTCCAACAGGTACATTTTTGTATTAACTGAGAGAAGTTTTTTTTCCTTATTACACAATAATATACATATACATATGTGTATATATTTATGTGTGTAGTTATATTTCTTTATTATGATTTTACAAAGATTGCAGTCTAAACCAGATGATAAACAAGTACTATCTGTCATTTATAGTTTCTGCCACTGTTATAGTAAAAGAGATATCCCCTTTCCCCAAGTTTTCAGAGATAGGAAATACAACTACTCTATTGCCCCATGGAAAATATTGGGAAGAACACGTGGTCTCTATTACATTCTCATGGAACTTCTTAGAGGAAATGAGGGACATATGGTTGGTGTGTGGAAAATGACAGTTTGATCATAGAGGGCACTTGCCCAGGTGTCTCTTGGAATGACTAGTTCTCAGCAGCTCTTTGCTCAATACTGTGATGAGATCATGACTGTGATGAGTTTTCTAGATAGATCCTGTTCCTACAAGAGGAAGCAGAAAGTTTAACTTAGTGGGGAACATATAACTTGGAGAGATTAGAGAGGTCTTCACTGGATATTGGTCAAGCCAAACTCTTTAGCCTTACCAGAAATGATACTGTCCTTTTATTTGTTTTGTTTTCTTTTTTTTTCTTTTCTCTACTTTTTAATTTTTCTTGTTTTTTTTCTTTGTGACAGAGAGAGGGACAAATAGGGAAAGACAGGGAGAGAGATGAGAAGAACCAATTCTTCATTTAGTTCCTTCATTTATGTTATATATTTCTGTCTCTCCTTTTTGTTTGACTTTCTGTTTTTGTTCCTATGAGTTGAATAAAATTGTCATCTTGCACAGTCTTGAAAAAGTTGACTTTGTTACATTGTGTGTTAAAAGAGATTCAGCCTGCCGGTTTTCATGGGGGAGATGCACACAGTGCCTGTCATGTCACCTGGCCTGAGTGGGTTATCAATGGGCCGCCTGTGGTGTGTGAGCTTCCTTCTGCTTTTAATCTGAGCAGGACTGCCTGATGTAAATGGGCTGCATGATGTTTGCTTTGCGTTTCCTCTTTTAATTATCTGTTGTCAGGGCACGGTCTGCGCTGGGTCCCTGTTGCTTTCTTGTAACTCACCTCCCATTAGATCCACCCTTTGTCCTGGTGGGGTAGCTTCGGTACACACACAGCCTTAATTTGTTCATTCTTTACCTACTTGGGGCTTGGCAGCCCTGTGCACATACAGAGCCTTGCCCAACTGAGTCCACACTGGGCCAAAAGGTTTTGCTAGCTTTGTTTTTCTTTGGTTATATCAGCCCAAACAGTGCGAGCAGCAGTGCCCCCAATCTCTGTACATTCTCTTATCAGGCTGTCTTGTGTGCAGAAAAGAAAAAGAAACAGCAGAGAGCCTGTGCCAGATAGCTCAGGTAGTTAGGGACATCCACCAGAAACACAAATATTGTGGAGTTGATCCCCAGATAGGGCATAACCAATGAGTCTACAGCTGAGTGGAACAACAAATGAATGTTTTCCTTCCCACTCCCTTTTCTCTTCTTTATATTCTTTGTCTCTCTATAAATCAATAAAAACTATAATCTGGCCAGATAGCTTCATTGGTTAGAGCTTCTTCCTGGATGACAAAGTTTGTCAGTTTCATTTTTGGTAAGGGCACATAAAGGATCATCTCAATGTTTTTGTCTCTTTCTGCCTCTTTCTCAAAAACAACAAAAAAGGGATGATGTCAGAATAATGGTGGGGTAGGAAACGATACCAATAAATCTCCCCCAAAACTCAACAAGATCTTCAACCAGAAACAGAAAAACCTATACTTGGAGCCTCCAGATGATTCGCAATACACCCAAAGGTATGGTCAAGTGAAAAATTGGCTAAATATATAACCAAACCCCGAAGGAAATAAGGAGTAAGAAATGCTCTGTCTTCCTCACTAACCTAAACAGGGCGGCTTTCTCTGGTAACTGTGAATATAGAAACTGAGGCAGGCAAAGAGGGTGAATCGATCCAGGCCGTGGCACAAACGGCCGAACCAGGCTGTGGCACGGAGATCCAAGCCAAGGAAAAACTGTTCCTGTGACAACCCGGGCAATACAAGTTAATACTCGTGCCAAACCGAAACAAAGAAAGACAAGCGGGGCAGCCATTTTACCCAATCTCCTGGTCGGTGTGCAGTTAGTGGGCGAGAGATTTCTTCCTAAGCCCTGGGAGTGTGTGCCCGTGTTACCCCACAGAGGGGCAGAGTCAGAGGCCTTTCTGTGGGCCGAAAGCAGAATCTCTGGGCAGCCCCAGCGCCCTGGGAAAGCCACGAACGGGAGAGAGCGAGAACTAATTCCAATGGTGGAAATTTTCCGTGCTGGTGGGGGTTTCACTTAGAGGGAAACGCGGCCGGCCTCATATCCTGGTCTGCGCGCGCAGATAGGGAGTGAGAGATTCCTCCGAGTGCCTCGGCAGTGCGCGCCCGTGTTATCGCAGAGGGGCAGAGTCAGGGGCCTTTGTGTGGGCCAAAGCAGAATCTCGGGCCACCCCAGTGCCTTGCAAAAGCCGAGCACGGGAAAAAAGCGAGAGCCAATTCCAACGCTGCAACTTTTCCATGCGGTTGGGGGTTTCACTCAGAGCGTGAGACTGCTGGCCGGATATCCTAGTCTGCAAGCAGATAGTGAGAGTTTCCTCCAAGCGCCTCGGAAGTGGGCGCCACCCTGTGTTACTGGACAGAGTGGCAGAGCCAGAGGACTTTGAGTGGGCAGAAAGCCCACCTGATTATGCTAGCAGCTCTGACTGACTGAGCCTTACCCAGAGCCCTGTGCTGAGTGGAAATAGAGTGGGGAGTTGCCAGCTCTTTGAGCCTCTTACTATCCAGGCAGAGGCAGCAGCAACCCCATAGCTGGATTATCAGGCTACTAATTGAGGAAGGAAAGACTAGGAGAAAGGCTCCAGGAACATGGACTCTCTCACTGGCAGAGCCTATAAATGCTAATGAGCCTCCACTGCCAATGAGACTAAAGCACAATACATGACATTGCCATAGAGACTTATCAACTGCAAACCTCTACTTGAGCGTAGCAAAGGGGCAGAACCCGGGGTACAGAGTCACCGACCAGGAAGAGGGAGAGAAAAGAAAAAGCAAGAAGATAACCTCTCAAAATCAAGAATAATCTGCAGACTTTATAACCTATCTCATTTTATTATATTTCTCCATTTGTTTCTCTGATATTCATTCTTGATACTTTTTTTCCTCCTCCAATTTGGCTGATTAACTCTCTGCCGGTCTTACTCTCTCCTCTCCTTGAACTACACTACCCATAAGTGTAACATCTCCCATTATCTTTTCTCTCCTCTTCCTTTCTCTCTATGAGGGTTGCACTCCAAAACCATTAACTCTCTCTCTCTCTCTCTCTCTCTCTCTCTCTCTCTCCTTTCTTTTTTCTTCTTTTAGTGGTTCCCTCTTTTTTCTCTCTCTTTCTTTTCTCCCTCTATATTAGTTTCTTACTTTCTCCTTTATATCTCCTCTCATTCAAACCTCAATAACAAACAAATTATCTTATCTGGGATTCAAACTTATGTTTGTGGCATTTTGGGGGGTTTTTACTTCACCTTTTTAACTCACTAGCAGTGCTCCCATCCCTGGCTCTCCATTTTATCTAGTTCTTATTCCACTAAATACAATAGTAATTTTTTATTCGTCCCCCCATTTTTCTGTTTTCCTCTTATTCCTCTCATCATAACTCTTAGACAACCAACACCTAAAAGCAAATCATTTTCTTCTTGACCCAAATTTTTTCCTTATTTGCTTTTTGTGGGTCCATACCCCCTTTGTTTTTTCTTTTTTTTTTCTTTTTTTTTTTTTTGCCCCTTTATTACTTTTCCCCAATTCAGGCCCTCCATCACAGGCATTGTTTGTTATAATTCACAGTTCACCACAAGATTTTCTCACGAAAGAGGGGAAAGGAGAGGAGGGGAAAAAAGGAGGGGAAGGAATAATTTCCTTTTTTAAAATTTTTATTTTATTTTGTTTTACTTTCATTATTAATTTTTTTAAAAAAACAACTCTTTTCGATTTATTTTTTATTTTTTAAATTTTTATTCTTTATTAAATCTCATTAATACTATCAACAAAACCACCCTCAGATGCCATTAAAAAAGAGAAAATCGAGTATCATAGATACAAAAGAAAGAGAGGTAACACAGCTAGATGAGGAAAAATCTATGGAGAAAAAATTCAATATATTGAACACCTTGGAGCTAAATGACAGAGAATTCAAGATAGAAATCCTAAAAATACTCAGAGATTTACAAGAAAACACAGAAAGGCAATTAAGGGAGCTCAGAAAACAATTCAATAAACACAAAGAATATATGTCCAAGGAAATTGAAACTATAAAAACAAATCAAACAGAGATGAAAAACTCAATTCGCGAGCTGAAAAATTGAAGTAACAAGCTTAGCTAATAGAACAGGTCAGATAGAAGAGAGGATTACTGAAATAGAAGACAAGCAACTTGAGGCACAACAGAGAGAAGAAGAAAGAGACTCAAAAATTTAAAAAAATAAGATATCCCTACAAGAATTATCTGATTCCATCAAAAAGAATAACATAAGAATAATAGGTATATCAGAGGGAGAAGAGAGAGAAAATGGAATGGAGAACATACTCAAACAAATAATAGATGAGAACTTCCCAAGTCTGTGGAAAGAACTAAAGCCTTAAGTTCAAGAAGCAATCAGAACTCCGAGTTTTCTTACCCCCAACAAACCTACTCCAAGGCACATCATAATGAAATTGACACAAACCAACAGCAAAGAAAAAATTCTCAAGACAGCCAGGGAAAAGAAGAATACAACATATAAAGGAAGGCCCATTAGATTATTATCAGATTTCTCAGCAGAAACTCTACAAGGTAGAAGAGAGTGGACCCCAATATTTAAAATCCTGAAAGAGAGGAACTTTCAGCCATGAATACTATACCCATCAAAGCTATCCTTCAAATATGAAGGAGAAATAAAAACATTCACAGATACAGAAAAGATGAGGGAATTTATCATCAGAAAACCCCCACTCCAGAAATTACTAAAGGGGGTTCTCCAATCAGATACAAAGAACAAAAAAAAAAAAAAAAAAAAAAAACAGAGGCACAAGTAAAAGCTCCAAAAAGAACACAATAAAACGAAATTTAAACTGTGACAACAACAAAAAGAAAGAGGGGGAGAAGATGGAGATTAACAGTAGCAAAGGACGATGCAGTGCAAAAGTACTCACAAAATAGTTTGCAACAATGAACAGGATAGGGACCCTTTTCATTACTCAAAGGTAACCACCATTGAAAAAAACACCACAGAAGCACATGAGATAAAACAGATAGCAACAGAGGAAAGATGTATGGAATACAACCAAATAAAAACAAAAGATAGAAAAACGAAAGAGAAGGATCAAACAAGACACAAAAATAACAGAAAGCAAAATATAAAATGGCAATAGGGAACTCACCAGTATCAATAATTACACTAAATGTAAACGGATTAAACTCACCAAAAAAAGGCACAGAGTAGCAGAATGGATTAAAAAAGAAATTCCAACTGTATGCTGCCTAAAGGAGACTCATCTAAGTAACAAGGATAAAAACAAATTCAAACTGAAAGACTGGAAAACAATACTCCAAGCAAATAACATCCAAAAAAAAGCAGGTGTAGCAATACTCATATCGGATAATGCTGACTACAAGACAGGAAAAGTACTCAGAGACAAAAATGGCCATTTCATAATGGCTAAGGGGACACTGAATCAAGAAGACATAACAATTCTTAATATATATGCACCAAACCAAGGAGCACCAAAATATATAAGACAGCTACTTATTGATCTTAAAACAAAAACTGACAAAAATACAATCATACTTGGAGACCTCAATACACTGCTGACGGCTCTAGATCCCTCTTCCAAACAGAGAATCAACAAAGATATAGTGGCCTTAAACAAAACACTAGAGCACCTGGATATGATAGACATCTACAGGACATTTCATCCCAAAGTGACTGAGTATACATTTTTCTCCAATGTACATGGATCATTCTCAAGAATTGACCATATGTTGGGCCACAAAAACAACATCAGCAAATTCAGAAAAATTGAAGTTGTACCAAGCATATTTTCTGATCATAAAGCCTTGAAACTAGAATTCAACTACAAAAAATAGGGAAAAAATTCCATAAAAATGTGGAAACTAAACAACATACTTTACAAAAATGAATGTGTCAAAGAAGAAATAAGTGCAGAGATCAAAAGATATATACAGACTAATGAAAATGACAATACGACATATCAAAATCTATGGGATGCAGCAAAAGCAGTGATAAGAGGGAAGTTCATATCACTTCAGGCATATATGAACAAACAAGAGAGAGCCCAAGTGAACCACTTAACTTCCCACCTTAAGGAACTAGAAAAAGAAGAAAAAAGACAACCCAAAACCAGCCGAAGAAATGAGATAATAAAAATCAGAGCAGAAATAAATGAATTAGAGAACAGAAAAACTATGGAAGAAATTAATAGAACAAAGAGCTGGTTCTTTGAAAAAAACAACGAAATTGCCAATCCCTTGGCAAGACTTACCAAGGAAAAAAGAGAAAGAACTCATATGAACAAAATCCAAAATGAAAGAGGAGAAATCACCATGGACACCATAAATATACAAAGAATTATTGTAGAATACTATGAAAAACTTTATGCCACTAAATTCAACAACCTAGAACAAATGGATAAATTCCTAGAACAATACAACCTTCCTAGACTGAGTCAAGAAGAAGCAGAATGCCTACACAGACCTATCAGTAGAGAAGAAATAGAAAAAACCATTAAAAACCTCCCCAAAAATAAAAGTCCAGGCCCTGACGGCTATACCAGCAAATTTTATCAAACATTCAAAGAAGATTTGGTTCCTATTCTACTCAAAGTCTTCCAAAAAATTGAAGAAGAAGCAATACTTCCAAACACATTTTATGAGGCCAACATAACCCTCATACCAAAACCACGCAAGGATGGCACAAAGAAAGAAAACTACAGACCAATATCTCTAATGAATACACCTAAATACTAAACAAAATACTAGAAAATCGAATACAACAACATATGAAAAAAATAATACATCATGATCAAGTGGGATTCATCCCAGAATCTCAAGGATGGTTCAACATACGTAAAACGGTTAACATAATACACCATATGAACAAAACAAAGAACAAAAACCACATGATCTTATCAATAGACACAGAAAAGGCTTTTGATAAAATACAACACAATTTTATGTTTAAGACTCTCAACAAAATGGGTATAGAAGGAAAATATCTCAACGTGATAAAGGCCATATATGATAAACCATCAGCTAACATCATATTAAATGGCACTAAACTGAAGGCTTTCCCCCTCAAATCAGGAACAAGACAGGGTTGTCCACTCTCTGCACTGTTATTTAATGTGGTACTAGAGGTTCTAGCCAGAGTAATCAGATAAGACAAAGAAATAAAAGGCATCCATATCGGAAAAGAAGAAGTAAAGGTATCACTTTTTGCAGATGATATGATCCTATACATCAAAAACCCCAAAGAATCCACAAAAAGACTACTAAAAACAATAAGCCAATTCAGTAAGGTCGCAGGATACAAAATTAACATACAGAAGTCAATAGTCTTTCTATATGCCAACAATGAAACAATTGAGAACGAACTCAAAAGAATAATCCCCTTCACGATTGCAACAAAAAAAATAAAATACTTAGGAATAAACATAACAAAGAATGTAAAGGACTTATATAATGAAAACTATAAACCATTGTTAAGGGAAATCGAAAAAGATATAATGAGATGGAAGAATATACCTTGTTCTTGGCTAGGAAGAATAAATATAATCAAGATGACTATATTACCCAAAGCAATATACAAATTTAATGCAATTCCCATAAAATTTCCAGTGATTTTTTTAAAAGAAATAGAGCAAAAAATAATCAGATTTATATGGAACTATAAAAAACCCCGAATAGCCAAAGCAATCCTAAAGAAAAAGAATGAAGCTGGGGGCATTACAATACCTGACTTCAAACTCTATTATAGGGCCACGACAATCAAAACAGCATGATATTGGCAGAAAAATAGACACTCAGACCAATGGAACAGAATAGAAAGTCCAGAAATAAAACCACATATATATAGTCAAATAATTTTTGATAAAGGGGCCAACAACACACAATGGAGAAAAGAAAGCCTCTTCAATAAATGGTGCTGGGAAAACTGGAAAGCCACATGCAAAAGAATTAAACTGGATTACAGTTTCTCTCTCTGTACAAAAATTAACTCAAAATGGATCAAAGATCTAAACATAAGACCTGAAACAATAAAGTACATAGAAGAAGACATAGGTACTCAACTCATGGACCTGGGTTTTAAAGAGCATTTTATGAATTTGACTCCACAGGCAAGAGAAGTGAAGGCAAAAATTAATGAATGGGCCTACATCAGACTAAGAAGTTTTTGCTCAGCAAGAGAAACTGATAACAAAATAAACAGAAAGCCAACTAAATGGGAAATGATATTTTCATACAACAGCTCAGATAAGGGCCTAATATCCAAAATTTACAAAGAACTCATAAAACTCAACAACAAACAAACAAACAATCCAATAACAAAATGGTAAGAGGATATGAACAGACACTTCTCCCAGGAAGAAATACAAATGGCCAACAGATATATGAAAAAGATGCTCATCTTCTTTAGCTATTAGAGAAATGCAAATCAAAACTGCAATGAGATACCACCTCACACCTATTCGATTAGCTATTATTAGCCAGACAATTAATAACAAATGTTGGAGAGGCTGTGGAGAAAAAGGAACCCTCATACACTGTTGGTGGGAATGTAAAGTAGTACAACCATTATGGAAGAAAGTATGGTGGTTCCTCAAAAAACTGAAAATATAACTACCTTATGACCCAGAAATCCCTCTACTGGGTATATACCCCAAAAACTCAGAAACATTGATACGTAAAGACACATGCATCCCCATGTTCATTGCAGCATTGTTCACAGTGGCCAGGACATGCAAACAACCAAATATCCCATCTATAGATGACTGGATAAAGAAGATGTGGCACATATACACTATGGAATACTACTCAGCTATGAGAAATGATGACATCGGAACATTTACAGCAAAATTGTGGGATCTTGATAACATGATACGAAGCGAAATAAGTAAATCAGAAAAAATCAGGAACTGCATTATTCCATACGTAGGTGGGACAGAAAAGTGAAACTAAGAGACATTGATAAGAGTGTGGTGGTTACGCGTGGTGAGGGGGTTATGGGAGAGGGAAAGGGGGAGGGGGAGGGGCACAAAGAAACAAGATAGAAGGTGACAGAGGACAATCTGACTTTGGGTGATGGGTATGCAACATAATTGAACGACAAGATAACCTGGAATTGTTATCTTTGAATATATGTATCCTAATTTATCGATGTCACCCCATTAAAAAAATAAAATTATTAAAAATAAAAAAATAAAAAAAAACAACAACACAAAATACAGCAAAGAGAACTAATTGTAAACCAAAGACCATATCCAGTTTTCTACTGTAAAACTCGGGGATTAAAAGAGTTAGGTATTTCCCTGTCTTCTCAGAAGGAAATCAGTCCTTGAGGTAGCTCCATGCAGAAATCTCAGCAGTTGAGGCAGAAGAGCTGGACCCACCCTCCCTGCCCTGTATCCCGCTGCCCAATGATCTAGGAGCTGGTCTGGGGACAAGAGCTGGTTTGAGGTTGGAGAACTCATGCCAGGCACTACCCTATCCCCAGAGGATTCACAGGCCTTTGCAGGAGACACAGGGAATCCATGCAATTGCTGGGAGAGAACGGGAGGGAGAGAGAGGGTGAACCTCCACTGTTCCAAACCAGCCACTAAGGTGAGGCAGCCTGTGGTGTCCTGATTTAAAACATTCTCAACTGTGGAGGGCGATTGGAGCCACTTGAAGCCTCCTGAAGGCCACTCAGGCCAGATTCCATGTGAGCCCTCTTAGGCAGTGAGGGGAAGGGCAAGAGTGGGGCCGTGGAGAAGGAGCCTGACAGTTAGGGCAGGCTGAGTGCCATCGCTGTAGACAGAGCCTCTGTAGGAGATGGCACCAGGCAGATGAGTGGCAGGGTCGTGGAAGCCAGATTGATAGGGCAGGGTGAGTGCGATCACCGGGTGAGAAAACTTGGGAGGTGGGGCTTTGCGGTGGTTAGGGTTAGGGTAAAATTTAGGGTAAGGGTGAGTTGAGGTTGAGGGTTAGGAGGGTTAAGGTGAGGGTGAGTGTGAGGGTCAGGGTGAGGGGTAGGGTTAGTGTTACAGTTAGGGTTATGAAGAATTGATGTTTCTCCCTGAAGTCATGTCAAACCATTATGTTTTGATATTTTTTTATCACTTTTTTCATAATCTCCTCAAATTTATTTTCTGCTTTTTGGTGTTTGCTGCAGTCTGAGATACTACAGCATTTTTTTCACTGCATGCATATTTGGTGAGGTGAACAGAGACCTCTAGTTTCAGTTTCACAAAAATCATTTTCTTTTTGCTGCTGAAAGAACTGGTAAAAAAACCCATTCCATGATCCCAGTCCCCAGAGAGTACTCTCTGGTTCCCTTGCAGTTGCCACAGAAAAAAAGCCCACCTCTTACACCTCCACTCTTGGCTGCATCTAGTCTCAAACTATTCAGATTATTGTTTCTTAATTTGTAGCAAAGGGAGTGTTGTAGTATCCCAGACTTACAGAAAGAGAATCTGCATTATAGCAATATCCCAGGTTACTTATATGCACTAAATGTTGACAAGTCCCTATTTTTAATTATTTATATCTGAGAATATGGATATGTAGAAATTCTACCAGTTACTGAATTTAACTACTCATATTGAAAATCCAAAATTCACTAAATGCTTATTGTCAGCTGTTTTAACTCATCCGTGACTTTTTAAGATATTAGTGACAATCAGACCACATAGCACTGATCTCCCATAATCCCAGACTTCCCCTGCCACCAGTAAAATTTTTAAATGATGTAGAAATTCTGATTCCAAAAAGTTGCAGTTTTCGGGGTGCTGTTACATGGGAGTAACAGAAAATATGATGCACACTGTACTATATATTTTATACACTAGTCTAGGCCACAGTATATCAGAGATAACCAAAAAGTTGGTGAAAAAAGGGAGTTTGGGGAAACCCATGACAACACAGTGGGTCTTGATGAGCACACACCCCAGAAACCTCAATCCACGATTGGAGGTCCAGCAGACAATTGAGTAAGGTCCCAACAGAAGGGCTGAACACCACAGCACTCTTTGCAGGCTCTATGACTAAGTGAATTACCTCATATTTTTGCTTTTATTTCCTCATTTGAAAAGCACAGTTAAATGATATGCTACATGTTAAGCACTTAGCATAGTGCCTGGCACAAAATAACGGCTTGACATAAGTCAAAAACCATGGCATAAACACATGTTCTCTGTAGGCCTCAGCTTCCTCATTCATTCTATAAATATTACTGAGCACCTACTATCTGTTAAGCTCCATGCTAGGCACTGGGGATCCAGTGATAGTTAAAACTCAGTCCCTTTCACTTAAAAGCAACAAGTCAGGTGGGAAGCCAAATCATGACTAGGTGCTACAACAGAGAAAAACGTCTAGAGCAGCACAGTGAGTTGAGGAACTCTGGAGACCCCAGATGCTAAATGGCTAATACCACCTGTTTGTAATTTATTTATTATTATTTTTTCACCAAAGTAAGAAGTGTGAAGGCAGTCAGACTCCACACATGCACTGGACCGGGATCCAACCAACATGCCCACCAGAGATCCAACCCACATGCCCACCAGAGGAAAAGCTCTGCCCATCCGGGGCATTGCTCTGTTGCAACAGGAGACATTCTAGAGCCTGAGATGGAGGCAATGGAGCTCTACTCAGCACCCAGGGCCAACTTTGCTCCAATGGAGCTTTGGCTGCAGGAAGGGAAGGGAGAGATAGAGAGGAAGGATAAAAGGAAGGTTGAAGAAGCAGATTGGAGCCACTTCTGTGTGTACTAGCCAGGTATTGAACACAGGACTTTCACACAGTGGGCCAACATTTTACCACTGAGCCAACCAGCCAAGGCCACCACCTGTTTGTAATTTAAAGTGAAAACAGCATTGGTAAAAATAGTAGGAGACAGAGAAGAATAGCATCTTCCTGAATTTTCTGATGACAACATTCTAGATAATTGAGGCTGTTTCTCTTGTTTCTGTGTTTAAGCCTTAATGGTTCCATAAAAACTGGTTCCCACGACCAGGTCAAAGAAATCTCGGGTCTTAAATAGCTCATCAGCATCCAGTCTTGCTTTAATGTGTTCAAGCTTTGGAAGAAAGACAGAAATAAAGGGAATACAGGAAAGACTGCTGTGAAGCAGAGAACCAGAAGGTTGTATAGGCAGACCTCATTCTATTGTGTGTAGCTTCATTGTGCTTCATAGATGTTGCCCTATTTTTTTTTCTTTTATAACTGAAGGCAAAGACCCTACACTAGTAAATTTTGATTACAGCTCAATCTATTTCATGGTAGGTCTGGAACCAAACCAGCAAATTATCCAAGGTTTGCCTCTGATTATTTCTAAGGTCTGGGGCTATATACCTTATACTTGTTCATTAACTCATTCAATGTAACCTCATCACATCATTTGGAAAGATCAGAAAGTTATTTTTTTTTCTGAGGCATAAGGGAGACCTCAACCCTCAGATAATTCCACTATCACCATCACAACTCACTTTTCTATGCATTCAGCACTTGCTAGGGCCTGAAGTTCCAATCACTACAGCCAGAAAAGCTTGGAAGCTTTCACAGGAGCCCTTCCCTGCTACTTGATGAACTCCTATACATCACTCAAAGTTCACTTTTAGGCTCTCCCTCTCTGAAGTTTTCCCTGTGCCTGTAAGAGGGGCTGGACCTTACCAAAATGCCTTCTTTAGATATTCTTCTATTCTGTGAATTTTCTCCATTTATTTGTTCCTTTAAAAATCTGAAGGTTTTGAATCTTCAGCACTCAGTGTGGCGTCCTGCACAGGTAGGCCCAATGGCAGCGTTTTCACAGATGACAAAAAGCAAGCCTCCTCAAGATTGAATGAGGAGCTCAGGTACAAACAAGTCTCTTGGGTTGTGTGGACCCAAAGCTGGTTCCATGGTTCTTTGCATCCAAATCCTCAGAAATCTGCACCAACTCGGCTGGGAAAGTGGAGGAGCAGAGGCTGAATATTCTCCAAGATTCGGGAAATGATGGTGAGAACCCAGTTTCCCCCAGCATGGCCTCAGAGGCGCCTCTGGGCCAAGACAGCCTGGACTTGGGCGAAAAGACCAGCAGCACCCAACAGAGGAGCAGTTAACGCATGCAAACACGCAAACACATACACACCAACACCCACTCTCGCATGCACTTGCAGAAATGCAGACAAAGGCAGTGCCAAGACAGGCAGCAACAAACCCTCCCCAAACC
This sequence comes from Saccopteryx leptura, assembly GCF_036850995.1. Taxonomy (NCBI): domain Eukaryota; kingdom Metazoa; phylum Chordata; class Mammalia; order Chiroptera; family Emballonuridae; genus Saccopteryx; species Saccopteryx leptura. Next base: position 788,166 of record NW_027095697.1, on the reverse strand, counting down.
CAGGAGCTTCAAGCAGCTCAACAGGAAAAACTGGCCATCTTCGCAGTCACATGACCGCTGAGGCACTGGGTCCTCTCAGCCCTTTCGACCCTGCCAGGGCCACTCTCACTTGGAGGGCCGAGGGGTACCAGCAGAGCCCAGGCAGCGGATTATGCAGCTGCCATAACAGCTACAGGGCAGGGACGGTGTGGGGCGGGCACAGGGCCAGGGCACAAATAGGCAAGGGCGAGGGGAATCGAATGACATGGGGCGTGGTATACAGGATGGAGCTGAAGGAGCGGGGCGGGAAGAGGAGAGGAAGACATAAGGTGGGGCAAACAGGGAGGGGTAATTATGGGATAGTGAGGTGTGGAGAAAAGCTGGGATGGCCTGGGGCAGGGGCATGGCAGGACAGAAAGGCAAGATGCAAGGACACAAGGTGAAGAAGAGGGAATAAGGATTGGAGAGGGAGCCGAGGGTTTCTTATGGCAAACATTCTATGATGTGCAGTGGGACAAGAAAAGGGGCAAGGACAGAGAGGGGCAGAGATGGCAAGGGCCATGGAAGTGCAGGGTGAGGTGGTTTCTCTCAGCATGTTAGAAAAAAGTGTTCATAAAAGAGCCTGCTCATGCCCTTTCTGTGAAAGAAATTTTTGTTCATGTCTAATGGTCACTGTGATGAAAAAAACAGTATTTGTCATCTCAGTACAATTTGAGTTTAGAAAGAGGGAATCTTTGATTCAGAAAGAAATATTATTTACAAAAAACACAAAAAAGGCCTGACCTGTCGTAGCACAGTGAATAAACTTTGACCTGGGAACAATGAGGTCGCCGTTTCAGAGCCCTGCTCCTGCCTGGTCAAGGCATATGTGGTAATTGGTGTTTCCTTCTCCTCTTTCCTCTCCCTCTCTCTCTTTCTCTCTCTCTCCATTTCTTATCTCTAAAATGAAAAAAAAAAACCCAAAAAACAAAGATAAAAAACCCAAAAAAGTACGTGTCATGGATTTGGATAGAAATTGTCTGCCGGCACCCTGTCTGTGAGGGCACACAGTGTGCACATGAAGACATAAATTGGTCATGTCGCAGGAGGTGCCCGTTGGTGTTCTTAGAACCGGTTCTTAGTCTGAGTTGCATGACATAGCTCTGCAGGAACAAGGATGAGAGTTTACTAGATTCTGAATAAACTTTATATGTAAATGGGGGCTCATAACCTTCCGTTATGGAGCTATGGAGTCTTCAGGTAGGTCGTTCACTTTTGTTTGGGGAAAATGGAGCCCTTTTGGGGAGTCTTCAGTCATAGGCCTATGGGGGATGCGTTCCCACTGGTTTGAGTGGGGCCCGCAGTTCTCGCCAGCATCGTAGACCCGTCAAAGAAACTTCGCGGTGAGTCTGGGCAGTGTCTAGGGTGTTTCTGTGAAGGGAGATAAGCGAGGAAGGGTTTCTGTCGAAGGAGGTATTAGGGGAGTCTGTGGGGGCTACCGTGGCTGAGTGGGGGGTTGCAGAGAAGGGACATGGGGCCTGGTGCAGGAGAGAGCCCAGAGCATGGTGCCCATTGCTGCCCTGGGTGCGGGTCCTGTGGGAAGAGAGAGGAGCGAAGGGGAAGGTGGGAAAGAAGGAAAGGAGATTCATGCGCAAATTCCCTGAAGGTTCCTGGGAGGAAAGTAGCAGTGTGTCGCAGTGAGGAGGGTTATGAAGGATCAGGCTCAAGGGGTGGATACTAAGGTGGAATCTCATAGAATATTGAAATGAGGTGGCCCAGGGCAAAGCGGTTCTCAGCTGGTTTCTCCACATTGTGTGTCGAGATACAATCCTCAGTTTCCTGCTCATGGCCATATCCACATAGTGACTCTGTGAAAGTTTGCTGTTGATTCATTTGCAACACAGTGCTACCTCCATGCTTTTCCTGCAGCCATGGCTCTATTAAAGCGAGTTGGCCCCGGGTTCTGAGAAGGCCTCGGAGGAGAAGCCCAACAGTTAGGGCAGGCTGAGTGCCATCTCTGAAGATGAAGCCTCTGGAGGAGGTGGGGCCTGGCAGACAATGGGCGAGGTTGTGACAGACAGCGTGATATGGAAGGCTTAAAATGATCACTGGGTGCAAAGACTTGGAGGTGGGGCTTGGCAGAAGTTAGGAATAGGGTGAGGTTTAGGGTTAGGGTGAAGGTGAGAGTGAGGTTTAGGAGGGATAGGGTGTGAGTGAGGGTTAGGGGGAATAGGGTGGGTGTGAGGGTGAGGGTGATAGTTAGGGTAGAGTTAGGGTTAGAGTTAGGGTTAGGCTTATGAAGAATTGATGCTTCTCATCTCTCCCAGCCTGATTGTCCCTCTCTCTTTCTCACAAAAAAAGTGAGGTGAAATGTTCACCCTGAAGTCATGTCAAACCATTATATTTTGCTTTTTTTCTATTACTTTTTTCATTATCTCCTCAAATTTACTTTCTTCTCCTTGGTGTTTTCTGCAGTCAGAGGTAGTACAGCATTGTTTTTAGTGCCTGCATATTTGGTAAGGCAAACAGAGACCTCTAGTCTCAGTTTCACAAAAATTCCTTTCTTTTTTTCTACTAAAAGAACTGGTCAAAAAACCCCACCCCAAAATCCCAGTCCCCAGAGACTCCTCTATGGTTCCGTGGCAGTTGCCATAGAAAAAATGCCCACAACTCACACCTCCACTCCTGGGTGCGTCTAGTCCAGGCTACTCCATGTACGGTTTCTTAAACTCCAGCAAAGGGAGTGTTGTAGTATCCCAGACTTACAGAATGAGAATCTGCATTTTAGCAAAACCGCAGGTTATTTATATGAACTAAATGTTTACAAGTCTCCTTTTTTTAATTATTTATATCTGAGAATATGGATATGTAGAAATTCTACCAGTTACTAAATTTAACTCCTCATATTGGAAATCCAAAATCCACTAAATCCTTTCAGGTGCTTTAACACATCCGTCACTTTTTAAGTTATTAGTGACAATCAGGCCAAAAAGTTTTGATCTCTCATAATCCCAAACTTCCCCTGCCACCAGTAAAATTTTTAAATGATGTAGAAATTCTGATTCCAAAGGGTAGCAATTTTTGGAGTGCTGTTACATGGGAGTAACAGAAAATATTATGCACACCGTAGTATATATTTTATATACAGAATATCAGAGATAACTAAAGAGTTTGCTAAAGGGGGGAGTCTGGAGAGACCCATGACAACACAGTGGGTCTTGACAAGCACACACCAGAAACCTCAATTCAGAATTGGAGGTCCAGCAGACAATTGAGTAAGGTCCCAATCGATGGGCTGAACACCTCAGCACACTTTGCAGGCTCTATAACTAAGTGAACTGCTTCATACTTATGATTTTATTTCCTCATTTGAAAATCAGGGTTATTATATGAGAGTTAAATGAGATGCTACATGTTAAGCACTTAGCATAGTTCCTGGCACAAAAGAAAGTCTTTACATAAGTCAAAAACCATGGTGGAAAAACGTGTTCTCTCTAGGACTCAGTTTTCTCATTTATTCTGTAAATATTACTAAGCACCTACTATCTGCTAAGCTCCATGCTAGGCACTGGGAATCCAGTGATAGATAAAACTCAGTCCCTTTTGCTTAAAAGCAACAAGTCAGATGGAGAAGCCAAATAATGACTAGGTGCTACAACAAAGAAAAACGTCTAGATCAGCAAAGTGAGATGAAGTACTCTGGAAACCCCAGATGCTAAAAGGCTAATATCACATGTTCATAATTTATTTATTATTATTATTTTTCCCCCAAAGTTAGAAGCGGGTAGGCAGTCAGACTCCACACCTGCACCCGACCAGGATGCACCCAGCATGCCCACCAGGGGGCAATGTTGTGCCCATCTGGGGCATTACTCTGTTGCATCAGGAGCCATTCTAGCCCCTGAGGTGGAGGCCATGGAGCCCTCCACAGCACCTGGGGTCAACTTTGCTCTAATGGAGCTTTCGCTGAAGGAGGGGAAGAGAGAGAGAGAGAAAGGAGAAAGGGAAGGTAGAAGACCCAACGGGTGCCTTTTCTGTGTCCTAGCCAGAAATTGAACCCAGTACTTCCAAACAATGGGCCAATGCTCTACCGCTGAGCCAACCAGCCAAGGCCACCACCTGTTTGTAATTTGAATTGGAAATAGCAATGGCAAAATTGTAGAAGATAGAGATGAAAATAGCATCTTCCTGAATTTTCTGATGACAACATTTTAGATAATTGATCTAAATCTCCTGGTTTTTTTTTTTGTGTGTGTTTAAGCCTTAATGATTGCATAAAACCTGTTTCACACAACCAAGTAAAACAAAACTCGGGTCTAGAAGAGCTAAACGGCATCCACTCTTGCTTCAGTGTGTCCAAGCTTTGGAAGGAAGACGCAGAAATAAAGGGAATACTGGGAAGACAGCTGTGAAGCAGAAAACCAGAAGGTTGTATAGGCAGATCACATTCTATTGTGTGTAGCTTCATTGTGCTTCATAAATGTTGCTCTATTTTTTTCTTTCTTTAAAAACTGAAGGCAAAAACCCTCCACTAATCAATTTTGATTACAGCTCACTCTATTGCATGGATGTTTTGGAACCAAACCAGCATTATATCCAAGGTTTGCCTCTGATTATTTCTAGGGTCTGGGGCTATATACCTTTTTTTTTTTTTAATTTTTATTTATTCTTTTTTTTTTTTAGAGAGGAGAGAGAGAGGGAGAGAAACAGAGAGAGAGAAGGGGGGAGGAGCTGGAAGCATCAACTCCCATATGTGCCTTGACCAGGCAAGCCCAGGGTTTCGAACCAGCAACCTCAGCATTTCCAGGTCGATGCTTTATCCACTGCGCCACCACAGGTCAGGCTGGGGCTATATATCTTTACACTTTTTCATTCACTCATTCAATGTAACCACATTACATCATTTGGAAAGATCAGAATGTTATCTTTCTTTCTGAGGCATGAGAGAGATCTCAACCCCCAAATAATTCCACTATCTCCATCACAACTCAATTTTCTGTGCACTCAGCAACCGCTATGACCTGAAGTTCCAATCACTACAGCCATAAAAGCTTGGCAACCTTTGCAGAAGCCCTTCCCCCCTACTGGATGAACTCCTATGCATCACTCAAAGCCCACTTTTAGGATCTGCCTCTCTGAAGTCTTTCCTGTGCCCATAGCAGGGGCTGTACCCCACCAAAATACCTTCTTTAGATATTCTTCTATTCTGTGAATGTTCCCCATTTAAACTGTGAGTTCCCTGAACAGTCTGGGAGTTTTGCATCCCCAGCATTCAGTTTGGTGTCCTACACAGCATAGGCTGTATGGCAGCATTTTTACAAATGACAAAAATTAAGCCTTTTCTAGATGGACCGAGGAGCTCAGGAACAAACAGGTCTTCCCTGTTGTGCATACTTGGAGCTGGGTCCATTGTTCTTTGCATCCAGCGCTCCTGGAAGCTGCACCAACTAGGCTGGGAAAGCAGAGAGCTGAAGCTGAGTTTTCTCCAAGGTTCAGGAAATGATGGCAAGAACCCAGATTCTGCTGGCATGGCCTCAAGTGGGCCTCTGGGCCATGAAAGCCTGGAGGTGGGTGGAAAGACCAGCAGCACCCAACAGAGGAGCAGTGCACTCATGAAAACAAGCAAACACACACACACACAAACACGCAGAATCACAGAAACGCACAGGGAGACAGCGACAAGACAGGCAGCAACAAACCCTCCCCTAGCCCAAGAGCAGCACGTGGCTCAACAGCAAAAACTGGCCGTCTTTGCAATCACAGGACCGCTGAGGCCCAGGGCTCTTCCTGCCCTTTAGACTGGGCTCTGGCTGCCCACATTTGAAGGGCCTAGGAGCGCCTACAGAGCCCAATCGGTGCTTTCAGCAGCTGCCATGATGCCTGAGGAGCGAGGTGTGTGGGGCTGGTACGGAGTGGATGCACAAAGAGGCACTGGGCGGGGCAGAGCAAATAACGTGGGGCATGGCGGACAGGGCAGAGCTGAATGAGCAGGGCAGAATGGCGCAAGTTCGACAGGGGGTGGGGCAGATGCATGGGGTGATTATGGTGCAGGGAGGGACAGTGAGGTGTGGGAGGAGAAGGGATGGCATGGGGAAAGGCCAGGGAAGAATGGGGCAAGGAGGCGTGCAGACACAAGTTGAAGGAGCAGGTATAGGGATTGAAGAGGGTGCCGAGTGTTTCTTAAGGCAGACTTTCTGCAATTTGCAGCGAGGTGCGGCGAGGGGCAAGAACAGTGAGGGGCGGGGGCATCGCAGAAAGGAGCAGAGACACTCCACATGTTAGAAAGAAGTTTTCAGAAAAGAGCCTGCTTGTGCACTTCCTGTGAAAGGAAATTTTGTTCATGTCTCATGGTCGTTGTGATGGAAAAAACAGCATTTGTCACCTCAGTGAAATTTGGGTTTAGAAAGAGGGATTCATTGATAGGAAAAGAGATATTATTTTTAAAAAAAGCACAAAAAAGACTGACCTGTTGTGGCACACTGGGATAAAACGTCGACCTGGGAAATCTGAGGTTGCCGTTTCAGAGCCCTGCACATGTCTGGTCAAGGCATATATGGGAGTTGATGCTTCCTGCTCCACTTTCATCTTTCTCTCTTTCTCTCTCCCTCTTTCTCTCTCTCTCTTTCTCTCTTTTCCTCCCTCCTCTCTAAAATTAAAAAAACACATTAAAAAGTACGTGTCATGGATTCAGATGCAAAGTTTCTGCCGGCACCCTGTCTGTGAGGGCGAACAGTGTGCACATGCAGACATAAATATGACATGTCGCATGAGGTGCCCGTTGATGTTCTTAGAACCGGTTCTTAGTCTGACTTGCATGACATAACTCTGTGGAAATGAGGATAAGAGTGCACTAGACTCTGAAAAAACATTACATGTAAATGGGGGCTCATAACCTTCCATTATAGAGCTATGGAGTCTTCAGGTAGGTCGATCACATTCATTTGGAAGAAATTGCACCCTTATAGGGAGACTTCAGCTGTAAGCCTACGGGGAATACGTTCCCACTGGTCTGAGTGGGGCCCGCATTTCTCAGCAGCATCGTAGACATTTCACGGAAATCTCGCTGTCCATCTGGGCGGTGTCCAGGGCATTCATGTGGGGGGAGAGAAGTGAGAAAGTGTTTGGGTTGGAGGAGGTCTCAGGGGAGCCTGTGGGGGCCACTGTGGCTGAGTGGGGGAGTCACAGGGAAGGGAGCTGGGAGATCCATGCACAAGAGATTCTGGAGCATGGTGCCCGCGTCTGCCCTGGTTGCAGGTCCTGTGGGAATGGAGAGGGTGTGGAGGGGAAGGTAGGGAGAAAATTAAAACGAGGCATCCGCAGAGTCCGTGAAAGTTCCCGGGAGAACAGGGGTGGTGTGTCAGAGTGAAGAGTGTTATGAAGATTCTGTGTCATGGGGCGGCATGTAGGGTACAGTCTCATAGAATATTGAAACGAGGTGGCCCAGGGGAAAGCGGTTCTCAGCTGGTTTCTCCAGAGTGTGTGTCAAGACAGTATCCTCAGTTTTCTGCTCGTGGCCATAACTCCATACTGACTCTTTGAAGGTTTGCTGTTGATGGATTTGTAGTGCAGTGCTAACTCCATTCTTCTCATGCAGCCATGGCTCAATTGGAGCGAGTTGGCACTGGGTGCTGAGGGTGGCTCCATGGTGTCCACCTCAGGCGCTAAGAAGAACTTGGTTGCTAAGCAACGATTCAATGTCCCAGATGGTCAGATCATCGCCCGTTACTGGGCTTGCCGGGTGCATCCCACATATGGGAGTTGGTTTCTCTGCCAACCTTCCTCTCACTAAATAATAGAGAAAAAAAAGAAAAAAAACAGCAGAGAGCTTCTGCCATTTAGCTCAAGTGGTTAGGAACATCCACCAGAAACACCAATGTTGTGGATTTGATCCTCAGTCAGGGCATAATCAATGAATCCATGGCTGAATGGAACAACAAATGAATGTTTCCCTTCCCTCTTTTTTCTTTTGTCTCTCACCCTATTAATCAATAAAAATTAAGTTCTGGGCCCTAGCCAGTTGGCTCAGTGGTAGAGCATCGGCCTGGCTTGCGGGGGACCCGGGTTTGATTCCTGGCCAGGGCACGTAGGAGAAGTGCCCATTTGCTTCTCCACCACCCCTCTTCCCTCCTTCCTCTCTGTCTCTCTCTTCCCCTCCTGCAGTCGAGGCTCCATTGGAGCAAAGATGGCCCGGGCGCTGGGGATGGCTCCTTGGCCTCTTCCCCAGGTGCTAGAGTGGCTCTGTTTCGGGCAAAGCGACGCGCCGAAGGGGCAGAGCATCGCCCCCTGGTGGGCATGCCGGGTGGATCCTGGTCAGGCGCATGCGGGAATCTGTCTTACTGTCTCTCCCTGTTTCCAGCTTCAGAAAAATACAAAAAAAAAATTAAGTTCTGGCCAGATAGCTTTGTTGGTTAGAGCATCGTCCTAGACCCCGAAGGTTGTCGGTTTGATTTCCTGGTTAAGGCACATACAGGAACATGTCGATGTTTCTGTCTCTCTCTGCCTCTTTCTCAAAAACAAGAACAAGGACAGCAGGGATAACTAATTGTAAACCAAAGACCGTAGCCAGTTTCCTACTGTAAACCTCAGGGATTAAAAGGAGTTAGATATTGCTCTGTCTTCTCAGAATGAAATCAGTCCAAGAGGTAACTTCATGCTGAAATTTCAGCTGATGGTCCAGGGGAGCTGGTTCCGCCAAGCCTGCCCTGCAGCCTGCTTCACGCTGGTCATGGGGCCTGGTCTGGTGGCAAGAGCTTGCTTGAGGGTTAAGGACTCATGAAAAGCACTGCCCTTTTCCCAGAGGAGTCACCGGCCTGTGCAGGAGTCACAGGGCTTCCCAGCAAGTGCAGGGAGAGAAACGGAAGGAGAGAGAGGGTGGACCTCTGCTGTACCAGACTGGCTGCTAAGGGGAGGCAGACTGTTGCATCCTGATTTAAAACATTCTCAACTGCAGAGAACAATTGGAGACACTTGAAGGCTCCTGAAGGCCACTGATGCCAAAGGCCAGTTGAGCCCTCTCAAGCAGTGAGGGGAAGAGCAAGGGCAGGGCCTAGGAATAGGAGCCCAACATTCAGGGCATGCTGAGTGCCATCGCTAAAGATGGAGGCTCTGGAGGAGGTGGGGTGGGGCCTGGAAGATGAGGGGCGGGGTCATGGCAGCCAGCCTGATAGGGCAGGGTGAAGGAGATCACTGGGTGCAGAGCCTTGGGCTGTGGGACTTGGCAGAGGTTAGTGATAGGGTTAGGGCGAGGGTTAAAGTAAGGGTAAGGGTGAGGGTTAGGATGAGTGTTAGGGTGAAGGTGAGGGTTTAGATGGTTAGGTTGAGTGTGAGTGTTAGGGTTAGGGTTAAGGTAGGGTTAGGGTTAGGGTTAAGGTTATGAAGAATTAATGCTTCTCATCTCTTTCAGCCTGTTTGTCCCTCTCCCTTTCTCAAAAAAAAGAGTAAAAATATTCACCCTGAAGTCATGTAAAACCATTATATTTTGATTATTTTCTATCACTTTTTTTATTATCTCTTCAAATTTACTTTCTGCTCCTTGGTATTTGCTGCAGTGTGAGATACTACTACATTTATTCAGTGCCTGCATATTTGGTGAGGCAAACAGAGAACTATATTCTCCATTTCAAAAAAATATTTTACATTTTCCTGCTAAAAGAACTGGTCAACAAAACCCAACCCCATACACCCTGTCCCCAGAGACTCCTCTCTGGTTCCTTGGCAGTTGCCACAGGAAAAAGGCCCAAATCTCACAGCTTTACTACTGGCTGGTCTAGTCCCAGGCTACTCCAAGTTTGGTTCCTTAATCTCTAGCAAAGGAAGTGTTGTAGTATCCCACACTTACAGAATGAGAATCTGCATTTTAGCAAAATCCCAGGTTATTTATATGCACAAAATCCCAGATTATTGATAAATCCCTATTTTTAAATTATTTATATCTGAGAATATGGATATGTAGAAATACTACCAATTACAAAATTTAATGCCTCATATTGGAAAGCCAAAATCCACTAAATGCTTTTAGTCAGCTTTTTTAATTCAACCGTGATTTTTAAGTTATTAGTGACAATCAGGCCACATAGTTTTGATCTCCCTTAATCCCAAACTTTCTCTGCCACCAACAAAAATTTTAAATGATGCAGAAATTATGATTCCAAATGGTGGCAGTTTTTGGGGTGCAGTTACATGGGAGTAACAGGAAATATGATGCACACTGTACTATATATTTTATACACTAGGCTAGGCCACAGTATATCAGAGAAAACCAAAAAGTTTGTGAAAGGAGAGAGTCTGTGAGACCAATGACAACACAGTGGTTCTTGATGAGCACACACCCCTGAAACCTCAATCCAGGTTTGGAGGTCTAGCAGACAATTGAGTAAGGTCTGAACCGATGGGCTGAACACCTCAGCACTCTTTGCAGGCTCTATGACTATGTGAACTGCTTCATACTTATGCTTTTATTTCCTCATTTGAAAGGCAGGGTTATTATATGAGAGTTAAACCAGATGCTAACTGTTAAGCATTTAGCATAGTGCCTGTCACAAAATAAAGGCTTGACATAAGTCAAATACCATGGTGGAAACACGTGTTTTCTGTAGGCCTCAGTTATCTCATTCATTCTAAAAATACTACTAAGCACCTACTATCTGCTAAGCTCCTTTCTAGGCACTGGGGTGCCAGTGAGAGTTAAAACTCAGTCCCTTTCACTTAAAAGCAACAAGTCAGGTGGAGAAGCCAAATAATGACTAGGTGCAACAACAGAGGAAAACTACCAGAACAGAACAGTGAGGTGAGGAACTCTGGAGACCACAGATGCTAAAAGGCTAATACCACCTGTTCATTATTTATTTATTAATATTATTTTTCCCCAAAGTTAGAAGTGAAAGGCATTCAGACTCCACACATGCACCCAACCGGAATCCACCCTACATGCCCACCAGGGGGCAATGCTCTGGTCAACTTGGGCATTGCATTTTGCAACAGGAGCCATTCTAGCACCTTAGGTGGAGGCTCTAAAGCCCTCCTCAGTGCCAGGGGCAAACTTTTCTCAAATGGAGCTTTGGCTGCAGGAGGAGAATATAAAGATAGAGAGGAAAAAGTCTGGTAAGGTTGAAGAAACAGATGGCTGCTTCTTCTGTGTGTCCGAGTCAGGAATTGAACCCAGGACTTTCACACACTGGGCCGATGCTCTCCCGCTGAGCCAATCAGCCAAGGCCACCACCTGTTTGTAATTTAAAGTGAAAACAGCAATGGTAAATATAGAAGGAAACAGAGATGAAAATAGCATCTTCCTGAATTTTCTGATGACAACATTCTAGATAATTCGGCCTGTTTCTACTGTTTTTGTTTTTAAGCCTTAACAATTCCATAAAAGCTGGTTCACATGATTATGTCAAAGAAAACTCGGGTCTAGAAGAACTCATCGTCATCCACTCTTGCTTCAGTGGGAGCCAGCTTTGGAAGGAAGACACAGAAATAAAGGTAATACAGGGAAGTCAGCTTTGAACCAGAAAACCAGAAGGTTATATAGGCAGACCTCATTCTATTGTATTTAGCTTCATTGTGCTTCATAGATGTTGCCCTATTTTTTTTCTTTCTTTTAAAACTGAAGGCAAAAACCCTCCACTAGTCAATTTTGATTACAGCTCACTCTATTGCATGGTTGGTCTGGAAACAAACCAGCAAACTATCCAATGTTTGCCTCTGATTATTTCTAAGGTCTGGGGCTATATATCCTTACACTTGTTCTTTCACTCATTCAATGTAACCACATCACATCATTTGGAAAGATAAGAAAGTTATCTTCCTTTTTGAGAAATAAGGGAGATCTCAACCCTGAAATAATTCCACTATCACCATCACAACTTGCTTTTCTGTTCACTCAGCACCCGCTGGGCCTGAAGTTCCTATCACTACAACCACAAAAGCTTGGCAACATTCGCAGGAGCCCTTCCCTCCTATTTGATGAACTCCTATACATCACTCGAAGCCCACTTTTAAGCTCTTTCTTTCTGAATTTTCCCTGTGCCAATAGTTGTGACTGTACCTTATCGAAATGGCTTCTTTAGATATTCTTTTATTCTGTGATTGTTCCTTATTTAAACTGTCAGTTCCCTTAAGAGGCTGAGCGTTTTGCATCCCCAGCCCTAAGCACTGGGTCCTTGCACAGGGTAGGCTGAGTGGCAGCATTTTCACAGATGACAAAATCAAGCCTCCTGCAGATGGACTAAGGAGCTCAGGAACATACAGGTCTCTCCAGTTGTGCTGGATCAAAGATGGGTCTATCATTCTTTGCATCCACGCCTTTGAAACCTGCACCAACTGGGCTGGGAAAGCAGAGAGCTGAGGCTGAGATTTCTCCAAGTTTCAGGAAATGATGGCTAGAATACAGATTCTGCTGGTGCAGTCTCACAGGGCGCCTCTAGGCCAAGACAACCTGGAGGTGGGCGGAAAGACCAGCAGCACCAAACAGAGAAGCAGTGCATACACGCAAACACACAAACACACACACACACACGCACTTGCAGAAATGCACACAGAGGTGGCGACAAGACAGGCAGTGACAAACCCTCCCCAAGTCCAAGAGCGGCATGCAGCTCAACAGGGAACACTGGCCATCTTCGCAGTCACATGACCACTGAGGTGCTGGGTCCTTTCAGTCCTTTAAACCCCTCCCTGGCTGACCACACTGGGAGGGACAAGAAACACCTGTAGAGTCCAGGGGGTGGCTTCCACAGCCTTTTTGATGGCTACAGGGCAGGGACTGTGCAAAGTGTGCACAGGTTGGCAGGAAAAAAAGTGGTTCAAGACAAGGCAGTGCAAATAATGCGGGGCGTGGCGGACTGGGTGGAGCGGAATGAGCGGGGTGAGATGGTTCAAGGACAACAGGGGTTGGTGCAGAGGGGGAGGGGTGATTCTGGCACAGGGACTGATATTGAGGTGAGGAAAGGAGCGAGGATGGTGTGAGGCGGGGGCAGGTCATGACAGGTTGGTGAGGCTCCTGGACACAAGGTGAAGGAGAGGGAATAGGGATTGGAGAGGGAGCCAAAGGTTTCTTATTGCAAACTTTCTGTGATGTGCAGCGGGGCCCTGAGAGTGGCAAAAACAGCTAGGCATGGGGACGGCGAAGGGCGCGGCAGTCCAGGGCAGAGTGGATCCTCTCTGCATGTTAGAAAGAAGTGTTCAGAGCCTGCTCATGTCCTTTCTGTAAAAAAAAAAATTTTGTTCATGTATCATGGTCGTTGTGATGGAAGAAATAGCATTTGTCACATCAATGACATTTGAGTTTAGAAAGTGGGAATCCTTGATTGAGAAAGAGATATTATTTAAAAAGAAACACCTGACCTGTGGTGGTGCAGTTGATAAAGCATCAACCTGGGAACACTGACGTCGGCGGTTCAGAGCCCTGCACCTCTCTGGTCAAGGCATATATGATAGTTGATGCTTCCAGCTACTTTTCCCTCTCTCTCTCTCTCTCTCTCTCTCTCAGTCTCTCTTTCTCTTTCTGTCTCTCTCTCTCTCTCCTCCCTCTCTCATCTCTAAAATTAAAAAAAAACGCAAAAAACAAAAATAAAAGAAGCACAGAAATGTACGTGTCATGAATTTGGATGCGAAGTGTCTGCCGGCACTCTGTCTGTGAGGGCGCACAATGTGCACATAAAAACATAATTTTTCATGTCGCAGGAGGTGCCTGTTGGTGTTCTTAGAACCGGTTCTTAGTCTGACTTGCGTGACATAGCTCTGTAGTATCAAGGATGAGTGTTACTAGATTCTAAAACATCATTACATGTAAATGGGGGCTCATAACCTTCCATTATGGAGCTATGGAGTCTTCAGGTAGTTCGTTCACATTTGTTTGGGAAGAATGGCACCCTCTCAGGGAGTCTTCAGTCATAGGCCTACAGGGCATGCGTTCCCACTGATATGAGCTGGGGCCCGCGGTTCCTGCCAGTGTCTTAGTCCCGTCGCGGAAAATTCTCGGTGAGTCTGGGCGGTGTCCAGGCATTTCTGTGGGGGGAGAGAAGCGAGGAAGGGTTTTGGTCAGGGGTTGTCCTGGGGGAGTCTGTGGGGGCCACTGTGGCTGAGTGGGTGAGTCACAGGAAGGGAGCTGGGAGACCAAGGCAGAAGAGAGCCCAGAGTGTGGTGCCTGCTTCTGCCCTGTGTGCGGGTCCTGTGTGAAGGGAGAGGGTGCAGATTGGAATGTGGGGAAGGACTAAAGGAGAGGTATCCACAAAGTCCGTGAATGTTTCCGGGAGTGGATGAGCAGTGTTTCGCAGTGAGGAGTGTTATGAAGGGTCTGGGTAACTGGGTGGCTCCTAAAGCGGAGTCTCATAGAATACTGAAATGAGGTGGTTCAGGGGAGAGCTATTCTCAGCTGGTTTCTCCATAGTGTGTGTCAAGACAGTATCCTTGGCCCTGGCTTGTTTGCTCAGTGGTAGAGCGTCGGCCTGGCATGCAGAAGTCCTGGGTTCAATTCCCAGCCAGGGCACACAGGAGAGGCACCCATCTGCTTCTCCACCCCTCTCCCTCTCCTTCCTCTCTGTCTCTCTTCCCCTCGTGCAGCTGAAGCTCTATTGGAGCAAAGATGGCCCCGGCACTGGGGATAGCTCTGTGGCCGCTGGCCCAGGTGCTAGAGTGGCTCTGGTTATGACACAGCGATGCCCCAGATGGGCAGAGCATCGCCCCCTGGTGGGCGTGCCAGGTGGATCCTGGTCGGGCGCATGCAGGTGTCTGTCTGTCTGCCTCCGTGTTTCCAGCTTCAGAAAAATACAAAAAAAAAAAAAGACAGTATCCTCAGTTTGCTGCCTGTGGCTATAACCACATAGTGAATCTTTGAAGATTTGCTGTTGATGTATTTGCAGTGCAGTGCTACATCCTTGCATCTCCTGCAGCCATGGTTCAATTGGTGCGAGATGGCTCCTGGTGCTGAGGGTGGCTCCATGATGTCCACCTCAGGCTCTAAGAAGAACTTGGTTGCTAAGCAACAGATCAACGCCCCAGATGGTCAGAACATCGCCCCCTAATGGGCTTGCCGGGTGGATTCCGCATACGAGACTGGTCTCTCTGCCTCCCTTTCTCTCACTAAATAAAAGGAAAAAAAGGAAAGAAACAGCAGAGAGCCTTTTCCAGTTAGCTCAAGTGCTTAGGAACATCCACGAGAAACACCAAGGTTGTGGATTTGATTTCCAGTCAGGGCATAACCAATGAGTCCACGGTTGAGTGGAACAACAAATGACTTTTTCCAATCCCTCTCTTTT
This sequence comes from Saccopteryx leptura, assembly GCF_036850995.1. Lineage (NCBI taxonomy): Eukaryota > Metazoa > Chordata > Mammalia > Chiroptera > Emballonuridae > Saccopteryx > Saccopteryx leptura. Next base: position 772,954 of record NW_027095697.1, on the reverse strand, counting down.
CTTCTCTCTGTCTCTCTATAAATCAATAAAAATTAAAACATGGCCAGATAGCTTTGTTGGTTAGAGCATCATCCTGTATTATGGAGGTTGTCAGTTTGATTCCTTGGTTAGGGCACATACAGGAACATCTCAATGTTTCTGTCTCTCTCTGCTTCTCCCTCAAAAACAACAACAAAACAGTGGTGAGAACTAATTGTAAACCAAAGACCATAGCCAGTTTCCTACTGTAAAACACAGGGATTAAAAAAAGTTAGGGGAGTGATGTCATAGAAATGGCACCATGAGGTCACGAACAAAAAATCTCAAAATTTCAACAAGTTCAACAACCAGAGACAGAAAAACCTATTTTTGGAGTATCTGAGAGTTTCACACCCTAAAGTGAAGTCTGAGGCAGCGGCAGCCTCATAGGTGGATCATCAGGCTGCTAATTCAGGAAGAAGAGACTAGGAGAGAGGCTCCAGGAAAATGGACTCTCTCATTGTTGGAGCCTGCAAACGCTAACAAGCCTTGACTACCAAAGAGACTGAAGCCAAATATATGACATTGCTGTAGAGTCTCATCAACTGCAAATCCCTACCTAAGTGTGCCACAGGGGCAGAGCCTGGGGTACAGAGTCACTGACCAGGAAGAGGGAGAGATAAGAAAAGGGAAGAAGAAGTTAACCTCTCAAATTCAAGAAAAATTCACAGACTATAATTTGTTCCACTATTTCTTTTGTACGTTTGTTTCTTTCATCCTCTTGCTTTTATTAGTATTATTTATATTTCCTCCACCTAGGTCCTTATATTCTCTGCCAGTCTTACTCTTTCCTTTTCTTGAACTACACTACCCATAAGTGTTTCATTTTATTTCTTTTCTTCTTCCTTACTCTCCATGAGGGTTACACTCCAAAACCCTTAACTCTCTCTCTCTCTCTTTTTGTTTCTTTTCTTTTTTCTTCCTTTTCTTTTCTCCTTTTTCTTGTTTCTCCATTTCTATTAGTTTCTTCTTTCCTCTTTTTAATTTTCCTCTCATTCAATCCTCAATCAAGAACAAATTATTTAATTTGGGACACAAGTTATTTTGTTTTTTTGTGCCATTTTGAGTGCTTTTTACTTCGCTTTTTAACTCATTAGCATTCCTCCCAACCCAGGATCTCCATTCTATTCAGTCTTTGCTCCACTTAATACAATAGTTTGTTTTTTCCCCTTTTTCTGGTTTCTCTTTTATCCCTCTCATTATATCTCTTAGTCGACCATTACTTACAAGCAAATCATTTTATGCTTGTCCCAAATTTTTTTCCTTTCTTGCATTTTGTGGGTCCCTACTTTTTTTTTTTTTGCTTCTTGAAGAGTTCCCCCCAACTCAGGCCCTCTGTTATAGGTAGTTTTTGTTTCATTTAGCATAATATAATTCACAGTTTATCACAATATTTTCCTAAGGAGGAGGAAGAGGAGGGGAAGAGAAGAAAGAAAAGAAGAGAAAATAATAAATTATTATTGGGTTTTTTGTGTTTTTTTCAATTTTTTTTATATTATTTTTTTCTACTTTTTATTCTTTATTAATTTTCATTAGTGCTATCAACAAGACCACTCTCAGATGCCATTAAGAAAAAGGAAATCAAATATCATGGATACAAAAGAAAGAGAAGTAACACAGATAGATGTGGAAAAATCTATGGAGAAAAAATTTAATATATTGGAAACCTTGGAGCTAAATGACAGAGAATTTAAAATAGAAATCCTAAAAATACTCAGAGATACACAAGAAAACACAGAAAGGCAATTAGGGAGCTCAGAAAACAACTCAACGAACACAAAGAATATATTAGCAAGGAAATTGAAACTATAAAAGCAAATCAAACAGAGATGAAAAACTCAATTCATGAACTGAAAAACGAGGTAACAAGCTTAGCTAATAGAACAGGCCAGATAGAAGGTAGGATTAGTGACATAGAAGACAAGCAACTGGAGGGAAAACAGAGAGAAGAAGAGAGAGACTCAAAAATTTTAAAAATGAGAAAGCCCTACAGGAATTGTCTGGCTCCATCAAAAATGGGAAAAGACACAAAGGTGATGCAAAATCAGTTTGAGAGTTTCTGGTTATGTGTCCTAACTCTTAATTTCAAAATGTACATTGGATAGCAGCAGAGGAAAACATTTTTCTGGTGACATTTACCTAGCTGTAATTTTCAAGACATCCATGAAATGGCAGCAGAAAATTTTGTTTGTTTTTTCTAGAAATGCCCTTGCCGTTTTAATCCAAATGTATGCAAAACGCAGCAGCAGTCATCCTGGATGAATGGCTCCCTTGGCTGGAACATTGTCTTGCAATGCAGAGGTGGCTGGTTCAGTCCTTGGCTGTGGAACATACAGAAACTGATCGATGCTTCTGTCTTACCCTTATCCTCCTGCCTTCCCTTTGAGTCAATAAAAATAAAAAATTAAAAACATAGAAAAAATAAAGACAAAAATAAAAGGCAATGAAGATCTTTATTCTTGCCCACAGAATTCTTTGAGAATCCAGACATGCTATTCATTTCTATTTTAAGACCCTCATATGCCCCACCTCACTTAATGTTCCCATTTGTCAAATGAGACAGAAACGATTATTATGTGCTTTTCACAGGTATTTGAACTAAAGACAGATTCTAACCTAATTCAAAACCCAGAAATCATGGTTCAAAATAAGACAGAAGAGTGTACACACACGGTATCCTGGACACATAGAGCCATCAAAGTTGTCCTTGCAATTTTTGAATACTGTTTTTCTAAGAACACCTGCACATAAACTAATGGTCAAGCTTGTTAAGCACTCAACCAAGGTGGAGTTGGGGTGGAAATTAGGCAGGAAATGGGATAGGATAAAATAGGAGTAGCGGGGAGTGAGGAAGTGACTTGGCCTTTCCCCGGTGCTGAACAAACAAGAGATCCTTTAAGAGTGCTCTACCCACTTCTACCACCTCCCTGTCTGATGGCATTTTAAAATCTGTTATTCAGTCCAGAGCACAGGTCTGATTCTACCCTTTTTGTCCTTTTTTTTGGAACTTCACCTTACAGAAGCTTTTTACAGTCTCAGAATTAACACAAGAGCTGACTTATGGCTCCAACATCTAAACAAGAAATTATAAATTATAAACAAGTGCTGAGACTGGGCCTGGTAAAGGGTGTTATAAAGGAAGAAGTGGGAGTAGGGCTTTGTTCATGACAAGATGGTAATGAAGGGACCAGAGTAAAAAGCAAAATGATTGTGCCATGTTCATTTAGAAATAAATAAAGCAAATAAATAAAAACTAAGTCTCCTCCTCTGTCAAATGGGGAGAACCACTCCTGCTTAGGTGGCTGTGAGGATTCAGGAAAGCGGTTCTCTTAGCTTCTGCCACTGTGTGACCAGCACTTTGCCTCTGTGATATTTTAACCCATGTCTTATACAAAATTTCTATCAGTTTCCTCCTCTCTGCAGCAACCACCACATAGCATGTGAGACCTTGGAGCTCAGGATGGCCCTCCTGCACTCTGTCCTTGCCATTCCCAGCTGAAGTCCAGTACAATAATAAACATATCTCACCAAGTACCTGGAAGCCTGGGCTTAGCTGGAGACACCCTCTCAGTCCTTGGACTCTCACAACCTCTTAATTCCTTGGAAAACACATTCTGATAGGGGATGCTCAGGAACCACATGAAAAGGGTAGGCATCCGGAGGAAAAGGGCAGAAGGACTCAGTGCCCATAACCTCAACCAATATTATGACTTGCTCATGACATTCTCTAAAAGCAAAGAATTTATGGCACAGAGGAATCTGACCCACAGGCACTGGGCTATTTTTCCAAACCTCCTCGCTGGAATGTAATTTGAGATTCTCAAAAGGTAGCAGTAATTCATATAGCCTTACTGGGGTCCCTGTAAAGATTAATTTTTAAAACTTATACATTTTTAAAAATAAATTAATGTGAACATTTCTTTTTTCTTTTTTTTTTAAAGAGACAGGGAGAGTAAGAGAGAGAGATAGATCGAGACAGACAGAAATTGAGAGAATTTTTATTATGTGCCAGGTCACAGATCAAACATCAGTTTTTCATTGTGACACCTTAAGTGTTCATTGACTCCTGTCTCATATGTGCCTTGACCAGGGGGCTACAGCTGATCGAGTCACCGCTTGATTGAGCAAGCAACCTTAGGCTCAAGCTGATGAGTTTTGTTCAAACCACATGAGCCCACGCTGAAGCAGGCACCCTTGGGATCTCAAAGCTGGGTCCTCCGCATTCCAGTCAAATGCTCTAACCACTGCACAATAGCCTGATCAGGCTGTGAATATTCTTTTCTTTTACTTTCTCTGGATTTTATTTAGTATCCTGGTTCTTAGTATGGGTGGAAACACTGTGTATTTTAAGGTTTTCTTGCCTTAAATATATTCATCACTACATTTTTCCATAGGATTACTTATGTAGTTTTTATTTCCATTAATTTTAAGGTATTTTGTACCTTGAATTGTGATTTTGAGGGGGTAGTTATTTAGGAGTAAATTTTGTTACCTTCAAAAAAGGGATTTTTAGTTAATTTCTATTACTGTTTACTATATTAAGTTTAATGACAACAAGAAACATGATTTATATCATTTCTAAAGTAAGATGTCATTGAAACTTGCTTGGAAGCACAATGTTTTCCAAGTGCGCTTCCCTGCTGCCACCTCATGTGCACCTTGGAAATAACAGCTCAGAGCAGTTCACCTGAAAAAATTAAGCAGTTGGGTGTTGTGCGTTATCTATCAATGTGGAATCCAAGGCTATCTAAAAGAAACATCTATAACTTGTAAATATGAGGCATTTCTAAATTCTGCTTTCTACTTCTTTCAACGTGAACTGTAGGGAAAGCAAGATATATAATTGTTATCATTTTAATTCTCAGAAGTTTGCTGGAACTTGCTCCATAGCACATACAATAATGATCCCTGTTACATGTGCTTCTCTGCTGCCACCTCTTGTGCATCTTGGGAATCATGCCTCAGTACAGGTCCAAAGGAATAGTTTGGTAGAGAGGATTGTCTATAAACGTTGATTCCAATTTGCCATTTCTGTAAACTTTTTGTGTATCATTAGTGGATTGTTTTCTGAAAATCTCTTGGTTCATCTTGTTTTTCTACTTTCCCTCGAGCCATGCTTTCGTGAAGCCTTGGAAAGTGCCCACCCTATACGAGGTATTGTGCTAGGAACTCATGTTTCTGCACTCAGTGACTTCCCATTCTACTCTTTTTATTTCTGTCATTTGAACTTCTTTAATTTAAATCTACTTAGTGTAGTGTAAAATCGGATGTGCTTTGATTTGACAAGTAATTTGAATTTTAACAGCTTTTTAATTATAAAAAATGTATTCTTATTGCAGAAGTGCAAAAGAAAATGATCTCAAAAAACAACAACAACAAATTTTCGTACAGATATGTGTACCTTTAATATTAGGACATTTTCTTTTCATATTCTTTGTGTACCTATTATATTTCTCTATGTATATGTACTCAGGTACATTGGGTGTGTGTTCATCAGTGTGCATAGATGTGCATTGCACATGGGCTTATCTCTGTGACCACAGTGTTTGTCATTTGTGAATATTTGTGTAGGTATGCAAATGACTATTTATTCATTCATTCAGAAAACACTTCTTGTATTTCTATTATGTGCCAGGCACTGTGCTCGACAATGGTTGCCTATAGTGAATGAGACAGACTCACTTTCTGTCTTTTTGAATACTACACTGTCATGGGATAGACAGAAAGAAAAATATATACATAAATAAATTAATCATAAGTTGTAACAAGCACTGAATTCAGTAGTGCAATATCTTTGGTCCCAGTTATGATTTATTGCGGTGAGGTTCAGTATATCAGTTTCTCAAAAGGCAGAGCTGAGACATAAGTCTCAGTTTTTCAGCAATGCGTGTTCTTGGGTATAAAACTGAGAAAATATAGAAGTTATGAAACAAAAACCCTGGGAGGTGTTCAGTGAGCAAAAGAACCTAGCTTGTATGTGGTGAACAATACTCAGATAAGCTCTGATGTCCAAAGCTTAGGAGGTCTCTCAGTCTGGACTGCTGCAATGGCACAAGAGAAAGTGCATGTTAAAAAATTTTTACTTTGTGCTAAACAATTAGAGATAGTGTTTATGCTCCTGAAATTCAAGAACAAAGAAATGTTTTCTGGCGTTGTCACCACAGCAGACTAGATTATCATTTTATTTCATAATTACCTCTGGTATTCTCTAGGAAATTTTTTCCCCAGAAGACAATGGCTTGCTCTCACCAGAGAGCTCAGTAGTTAAAGCATCACACCCATACGCTAATGTCATAGGTTTGCTCCTGGGTCAATGCACATACAGAAACAGATTGATGTTTCCGACTATCTGTCTGTCTTTTTCCCCCTTTATCTTTCTTCTAACATTAATAAACAAATAAAGGAAAAAATGAAAATGGCTTTTTTGTTTTTGTTTTTGCAGCTTAAATTGCATAGAATAATGAATTATGTTTTTCAAAAAATCACCCCAAGAAAAAATAAATGATAAATTTGTAAAATACCATATTTTCCCATGTATAAGAAGACTCCCTTTATAAGACACACCTTAATTTGGGGAAGAAAATTTGAGAAAATGATAACAAATGCGAATAAAGGGAAAATGCAAGTAAAAAATACTACAAACATTGTATAAGATGCACCTAGTTTTTCAACCCCACATTTTTCAAAAAGATGAGTTTTATACATGGGGAAATATGGTATACACCCTCCAAATGTCTCTGTGAACATTTCTTTTTTTTTTTTTTTTTTTTTTTTTTACAGAGACAGGGAGAGAGTCAGAGAGAGGGATAGATAGGGAAAGACAGACTGAAATAGAGAGAGTTTTTATTATGTGCCAGGTCACAGATCAATCATCAATTTTTGGTTGTGAACCCTTACGTGTTCATTTACTCCTGACTCATATGTGCCTTGACCAGCGAGCAACAGCTGACCGACTGAACGCTTGCTTGAGCCAGCGACCTTGGGCTAAAGCTGGTGAGCTTTGCTCAAACCACATGAGCCCACGCTCAAGCTGGCACCCTTGAGATCTCAAACCTGGGTCATCCGCATTCCAGTCGAATGCTCTAATCACTGCACCATCGCCTGCTCAGGCTGTGAATATTTTCTTCTTTTACTTTCTCTGGATTTTATTTAGTATCCTGGTTCTTAGTATGAGTGGAAATGCTGTGTATTTTAAGGTTTTCTTGAAATAAAATATGTTCATCACTACATTTTTCAATAGGTTTCCTTATGTAGTTTTTATTTCCATTAATTTTAAGGTATTTTTTAACTTAAATCGTGATTTTGAGGGAAGGGGTTATTTAAAAGTGACTTTCTTTACCTTCAAAAGAGGGATTTTCAGTTAATTTCTATTACTGTTTACTGTATTAAGTGTAATGACAACAAGAAACATGCTTTATATCATTTCTAAGGTTAGAGTTAGTTGAAACTTGCTTGAAAGAACATAGAGGATTATCTGTGGTAAATGTTTTCCAAGTGCACTTCCCTGCTGCCACCTCATGTGCACTTTGGAAATAACAGCTCAGATAAGTTCAACTGGAAAAATTAAGCAGTTGGGTGTTGTGCATTATCTATCAATGTTGAATCCAAGGCTATTTAAAAGAAACTTTTATAACTTGTAAATATAAGAAATTTCTAGTTACTGCTTGCTACTTCTTTCAATGTTAATTTTAGTGAAGAAAAGAGATATACTTGGTATCATTTCAATCCTCTGAAATTGGCTGAGTCTTGCTCCATAGCACATACAATAATGTTCTCTGTTACATGTGCTTCTCTGCTGCCACCTCGTGTGCATATTGGGAATCACACCTCAGTACAGGTCCAAAGGAATATTTTGGTAGAGAGCATTGTCTATAAACATTGAGTCCAATTTGCCATTTCTGTTAAGTTTTTGTGTATCCTTAGTGGTTTTCTGAAAATCTTTAGGTTCATCTTGTTTTTCTTCTTTCCTTCCAGCCATGGTTTCAAAAAGCCTTTGAAAGTGCCCATCATATACCAGGCCCTGTGCAAGGAACTCATGTCCCTGCACTCAATGACTTCCAATTCTACTTTTTTAACTTCTGACTTTTGACCTTCTTTTATATAAATCTACTTCCTATATTGAAAAATAGGATGTGCTTCGATTTGATAAGTATGTTGAATTTTAACTGCTTTTTTATTATAAGAAATATATTTTTATTGCAGAAATGCAAGAAAAATGATCTCAAATACAACAACAAATTTTCATACAGATATATCTATTGTTAATATTAGGACATTTTCTTTCCATATTCTTTGTGTACCTATTATATTACTCTATGTATATACACCCAGGTATATTCGGTGTGTGTACATCAGTGTGCATAGATGTGCATTGCACATGAGCATATCTCTCGGTCTCCACTGTCTCTCATTTGAGGAAATCTGTGTACATATGCAAATGACTATTTATTCATTCATTCAGGAAAAACTTATTGTATTTCTATTATGTGCCATGCACTGTGCTCGACACTGGTTGCTTATAGTGAATGAGACAGACTCACTTTCTGTCTTTATGAATACTACACTTTTACGGGGTAGACAGAAAGAAAAAATATACATAAATAAAATAATCGTAAGTTTAACATGCACTGAATTTGGTAGTGCAATATCTTTGGTGTCGGTTATGATTTATTGTGGCGAGGTTCAGTATATCTGTTTCTCAGAAGGCAGAGCTGAGATATAAGTCTCGGTTTTTCAGCAATGCGTGTTCTCAGGTATAAAATTGAGAAAATAAAGAAGTTATGATACAAAGACCCTGGGAGGTGTTCTGTGAGGTAAAAAACCTAGCTTGTATGTGGTTACAAATGCTCAGATAAATTCTGATGTCCAAAGCTTAGTAGGTCTCTCCATCTAGACTGCTGCCATTGCATATGGAAAGTGCATGTTAGAAAAGAGGTCATTTTGTGCTAAACAATTAGAAATAGTGTTTATGCCCCTGAATTTCAAGAGGAATGAAAAGTCTTCTGGTGTTGTCACCACAGCAGACTAGATTATCATTTTATTATTTAATTACCTCTGTTTTTCTCTAGTAAAATTTTCCCCCAAAGACAATGGCTTGCTCTCACCAGAAAGCTCAGTAGTTAAAGCATCACACCCATACGCTAATGTCATAGTTTTCCTACTGGGTCAAGGCACGTACAGAAACAGATTGATGTTTCTTACTATCTGTCTGTCTTTTCCCCCTTTATCCTGCCTCTAACATGAATAAATAAATAAAAGAAAACATGACAATTTTTTTTTTGTTTTTTTTTCTGAAGCTGGAAACAGGGAGAGACAGTCAGACAGACTCCCGCATGCGACCGACTGAGATCCACCCGGCACGCCCACTAGGGGTGACGCTCTGCCCACCAGGGGGTGATGCTCTGCCCCTCTGGGGTGTCGCTATGCCGTGACCAGAGCCACTCTATCGCCTGGAGCAGAGGCCAAGGAGCCATCCCCAGTTCCCGGACCATCTTTGCTCCAATGGAGCCTTGGCTGCGGGAGGGGAAGAGAGAGACAGAGAAAAAAGAGGAGGGGTGGAGAAGCAAATGGGCACTTCTCCTATGTGCCCTGGCCGGGACTCAAACCCAGGTCCCTCGCACGCCAGGCCAATGCTCTATCGCTGAGCTAACCGGCCAGGGCCATCACGGCAATGGCTTTTTTGTTGTTGTTTTTGCAGTATAAATTGCTTAAAAGAATGAATTATGTTTTTCAAAATTGCACCCCAAGAGGAAATAAATGTTAAGGTTGTAAAATACCATATTTCCCCATGTATAAGAAGACTCTGCATCAGATGCACCTTAATTTGGGGGCACAGAGTTTGAGAAAATGATAACAAAGGCAAATAAATTGGAAATGCAAGTAAAAAATACTACAACCACTGTATAAGATGCACCCAATTTTCTATCCCCACATTTTTCAAAAAACATGAGTCTTATATAAGGGGAAATATGGTATACACCCTCCAAATGTCTCTGTGAACATTTCTTTCTTTTTTTTTTTATTTACAGACACAGGGAAATAGTCAGAGAGAGGAAAAGATAGGGACAAAGAGACAAAATAGAGACAATTTTATTATGTGCCAGGTCACAGATCAATCATCAGTTTTTTGTTGTGACCCCTTACATGTTCATTGACTCCTGTATCATATGTGCTTTGACCAGGGGGCTACAGCTGATCGAGTGATCGCTAGCTCCAGCCAGCGACCTTGGGCTCAAGCTGGTGAGCTTTGCTCAAACCACAGGAGTTCATGCTCAAGCTGGCGCCCTTGAGATCTGAAACCTGTGTCCTCCACATTCCAGTCAAATACGCTAACCACTGCACCATCGCCTGCTTAGGCTGTGAACATTTTTTTCTTTTACTTTCTCTGAATTTTATTTAGTATCCTTGTAATTTGTACGGGTGTAAAGCCTGTGTGTTTTAAGGTTTTCTTGCCCTAAAATATATTCATCACTACATTTTTCCATAGGTTTCTTTATGTAGTTTTTATTTCTATTAATTTTAAGGTATTTTGTAACTTGAATTGTGACTTTGAGGGGGGGGTATTTAGGAGTGATTTTTTTCTTCAAAAAAGGGAGTTTTAGTTAATTTATATTATTGTTTACTGTATTAAGTGAAATTACAACAAGAAACATGCTTTATATCATTTCTAAGTTTAGAGGTAGTTGAAACTTGCTTGAAGAACATACAGGATTATCTGTGGTAAATGTTTTCTAAGTGAGCTTCCCTGCTGCCACCTCGTGTGCATTTTGGGAATAACAGCTCAGATCAGTTCACTTAGAAAAATTCATCAGTTGGGTGTTGTGTGTTATCTATCACTGTTTAATCCAAGTCTCTCTAAAAGAAACTTTTATAACTTGTAAATATAAGGAATTTCTAGTTACTGCTTGCTAATGCTTTCAATGTTAATTGTAGTAAAAATAAGATATATACTTGGTATCACTTCAATCCTCTGAGGTTGGCTGAAACTTGCTCCATAGCACATACAATAATGGTCTCTGTTACATATGCTTCTCAGCTGCCACGTCGTTTGCATCTTGGGAATCACGCCTCAGTACAGGTCAAAAGGAATCGTTTGGTAGAGAGCATATTCTATAAATGTTGTTTCCATTTAGTTGTTTCTGTAAAGTTTTTGTGTATCCTTAGTGGTTTGTTTTTTGTAAATCTCTCGGTTCATCTTGTTTTTCTTCTTTCCTTCCAGCCATGCTTTCATAAAGCATTTGAAAGTGCCCATCATATACCAGGCACTGTTGTAGGAACTCATGTCCCTGCATTCAATGACTTCCCATTCTACTCTTTTAACTTCTGTCTTTTGAACTTCTTTTATATATATCTACTTCGTGTATTGTAAAATAGAATGTGCTTTGATTTGACAAGTATGTTGAATTTTAACAGCTTTTTTATTATAAAAATATATTCTTATTGCAGAAATACAAGGAAAATGATCTCAAAAACAACAACAAATTTTCATACATATATATCTACTGTTAATATTAGGACAATTTCTTTTTATATTCTTTGTTTACCTATTATATTTCTCTATGTATACATACTCAGGTACATTGGGTGTGTGTACATCTGTGTGCATAGATGTGCATTGCACATAAGCATATCTCTCTGTGTCCACAGTGTCTGTCATTTGTGGATATATGTGTACTTTTGCAAATGACTATTTATTCATTCATTCAGGACAATCTTATTGTATTTCTATTATGTGCCAGGCACTGTGCTTGACACTGGTTGCCTATAGTGAAAGAGACAGACTCAATTTCTGCTTTTATAAATACTACACTGTCCTGGGGTAGAAAGAAAGAAAAAATATACATAAATAAAATAATCGTAAGTTTAACAAGCACTGAATTTGGTAGTGCAATATCTTTAGTGTCAGTTATGATTTATTGTGGCGAGGTTCAGTATATCAGTTTCTGAAATGACTGAGCTGAGACATAACACTCGGTTTTTCAGCAATGTGTGTTCTCAAGTATAAAAATAAGAAAATATAGAAGTCATGAAACAAAGACCCTGGGAGGTGTTCTGTGAGCAAAAGAACCTAGCTTGTATGTGGTGAACAATGCTCAGATAAATTCTGATATCCAAAGCTTAAAAGGTCTCTCAGTCTGGACTGCTGCCATGGCACAAGAGAAAGTGCATGTTAGGAATGGGGTTACTTTGTGCTAAACAATTAGAAATAGTGATTGTACTTCTATATTTGAAGCACAAAGAAAAGTCTTCTGGTGTTTTCACCACAGCAGTATAAATTATCGTTGTTTTTTTTTTTATTTACTTCTGGTTTACTCTAGTAAATTCCCCCCCCCCAAAAAAAAATGGCTTGCTCTCACCAGAGAGCTCAGTAGTTAAAGCATCGCACCCATACGCTAATGTCATATGTTTGTTCCAGGGTCAAGTCACATACAGAAAGAGATTGATGTTTTTGACTGTCTGTCTTTGCCCATTTATCCTGCCTCTAACATGAATAAATAAATAAAGGGAAAAATGACAATGGTTTTTTTTTTTTTTTTTTGGTTTTTTTTTTTGCAGCTTAAATTGCATAGAAGAATGTATTCTGTTTTTCAAAATCTCACTTCAAGAGGAAATAAATGGTAAGTTTGTAAAGTACCATATTTCTCCATGTATAATAAGCCTCCCTGTATAAGATGCACCTTAATTTTGGGGCACAAATTTTGAGAAAATGATAACAAATGCGAATAAATGGGAAATGTAAAAAATACTACAACCACTTTAAAAGATGCACGCAGTTTTCTATCCCCACATTTTTCAAAAACGATGAGCCTTATACATTGAGAAATATGGTATACAACCTACAAATGTCTCTGTGGACATTACTTTTTTTCTTCTTTTTTTTTTTTACGGAGACAGAAAGATAGTCAGAGAGAGGGATAGATAGGGACAGACAGAAATGGAGAGAGTTTTTATTATGTGCCATGTCACAGATCTATCATCAGTTTTTCTTTGTGACCCCTTACGTGTTCATTGACTCCTGTCTCATATGTGCCTTGACCAAGGGGCTACAGCTAATTGAGTGACCACTTGTTTAAGCCAGCGACCTTGGGCTTAAGCTGGTGAGCTTTCCTCAAACCACATGAAACCACGCTCAATCTGTCCCCCTTGAGATCTCAAACCTGGGTCTTCTGCATTTCAGTCAAGTGCTCTAACCACTGCCCCATCGCCTCCTCAGGCTGAGGACATTTTTTTTCTTTTACTTTCTCTGGATTTTATTTAGTATCCTGGATTTCAATATGGGTAGAAAGGCTGTGTATTTTAAGGTTTTCTTGCCATAAAATATATTCATCACTACATTTTTCCATAGGCTTCCTTACATAGTTTTTATTTCCATTAATTTTAAGGTATTTTGCAACTTGAATTGTGATTTTGAGGGGGGGTATTTAGGAGTGAATTTCCTTATCTTCAAAAAGAAATTTTTAGTTAAATTTATTACTTTTTACTATAGTAAGTGTAATGACAACAACTTACTTGCTTTTTATCATTTCTAAGGTGAGAGGTAGTTGAAACTTGCTTGAAATAAAATTCAGGATTATCTGTGGTAAATGTTCTCCAAGTGCACTTCCCTGCTTGCACCTTGTCTGCACCTTGGAAATAACAGCTCAGAGTAGTTCACCTGGAAAAACACATCAGTTGGGTGTTGTGCGTTATCTATCAATGTTGAATCCAAAGCTATCTAAAAGAATCTTTTTAACTTATTAATATAAGAAATTTCTAGTTACTGCTTGCTACTTCTTTCAATGTTTATTGTAGTGAAAGGAAGAGATATACCTGGTATCATTTCAATCCTCTGAAGTTGGTTGGAACTTGCTCCATACCACATAAAATAATGGTCTCTGTTACATGTGCTTCTCTGCTGCCACCTTGTGTGCATCTTGGGAATCATGCCTCAGTACAAGTCCAAAGGAATGGTTTGGTGGAGAGCATTGTCTATAAACATTGATTACAATTTGTCGTTTATGTAAAGTTTTTGTGTATTTTTAGTGGTTTGTTTTCTGAAAACCTCTTGGTTCATCTTGTTTTCTTCTTTAATTTCAGCCATGCTTTCACAGAGCCTTTGAAAGTGCCCATCATATAACAGGACTGTGCCAGGAACTCATGTTCCTGCACTCAATGACTTCCCATTCTAGTGTTTTTACTTCTGTCTTTTGAACTGCTTTTCTTTAAATCTACTTAGTGTATTCTAAAATTGGATATGCCTAGATTTCACAAGTATGTTGAATTTTAACAACTTTTTTTAGTAAAAAATGTATTCTCATTGCAGAAGTGGAAAAGAAAATGAGCTAAAAAATAACAACAACAAATATTCATACAGATATATCTACTGTTAATATTAGGACATTTTATTTTCATATTCTTTTTGTACCTATTATATTACTCTATGTATATATACTCAGGTATATTTGGTGTGTGTACATCTGTGTGCATAGATGTGCATTGCACATGAGCATATCTCTGTCCACAGTGTCTGTCATTTGAGGATATCTGTGTATGTATGCAAATGACTACTTATTCATTAATTCAGGAAACACTTATTGTATTTCTATTTTGTGTGAGGCACTGTGGTCATCATTGGTTGCCTATAGTGAATGAGACAAACTCACTTTCTGTTTTTATGAATAATACACTTTCATGAGGTAGACAGAAAGAAAAATATATACATAAATAATATAATCATAAGTTTAACATGCACTGAATTTGGTAGTGCAATATCTTTGATGTCAGTTATGATTTATTGTGGCGAGGTTCAGTATATCAATTTCTCAGGAAACAGAGCTGAGACATAAGCCTTGGTTTTTCAGCAATGCATGTTCTCAGGTATAAAATTGAAAAAAATATAGAAGTTATGAAACAAAGACCCTGGGAAGTGTTCTGTGAGCAAAATAACCTAGCTTGTATGTGGTGACCAATGCTCAGATAAATTCTGATGTCCAAAGCTTAGTAGGTCTTTGCGTCTAGACTGCTGCAATGGCACAAGAAAAACTGCATGTTAGAAAAGGGGTCACTTTGTGCTAAACTATTAGAAATAGTGTTTATGCCCCTAAATTTCAAGAGGAATGAAAAGTCTTCTGGTGTTTTCAGCAAAGCAGGCTAGATTATCATTTTATTTTTTAATTACCTCTGGTTTTGTCTAGTAAATTTTTTCCTCAAAGGACAATGGCTTGCTCTCACCAGAGAGCTAAGTAGTTAAATCATCACAGCCACATGCTAAGGTCATAGGTTTGCTACTAGGTCAAGGCAGATACAGAAAAACATTGATATTTCTGACTATCTGTCTGTCTTTTTCTTCCTTTATCCTGCCTCTAACATGAATAAATAAATAAAAGAAAAAATGACAGTGGCTACTTTTTGTTTTTGCAGTTTAAATTGCTTAGAAGAATTAATTATATTTTTCAAAATTGCACCCCAAAAGGAAATAAATGATAAGGTTGTAAAGTACCATATTTCTCCATGTATAAGAAGCCTCCCTGTATAAGACACACCTTAATTTTGGGGCACATAATTTGAGAAAATGACAACAAATGCAAATAAAGGGAAAATGCAAGTAAAAAATACTACAACCACTGTATAAGATGCAACCAATTTTCTTTCCCCACATTTTTCAAAAAGATGAGTCTTATAAAAGGGGCAATATGGTATACACCCTCCAAATGTCTCTGTTAACATTTCTTTTTTTTTTTTACAGAGACAGAGGGAGAGTCAGGGAAAGGGATAGATAGGGACAGAGAGACAGTAATGAAGAAAGTTTTTATTATGTGCCAGGTCACAGATCAATCATCAGTTTTTTATTGTGACACTTTACGTGTTCATTGACTCCTGTCTCATATGTGCCTTGACCAGGGGCTACAGCTGATTGAGTGATTGCTTGCTCCAGCCAGAGACCTTGGGCTCAAGCTGGTGAGCTTTGCTCAAACCACAGGAGCCCATGCTCAAGCTGGCACCCTTGAGATCTGAAACCTGGGTCCTTTTATTTCCAGTCAAATGTGCTAACCACTGCAGCATTGCCTACTTAGTCTGTGAAAATTTTTTTTATTTTCTCTGGATTTTATTTAGTATTGTGGTTCTTAGAATGGGTGGAAAAGCTGTGCATTTTAAGGTTTTCTTGCTCAAAAATATATTCATCACCACATTTTTCTATAGCTTTCCTTATGTAGTTTTTATTTCCATTAATTTTAAGGTATTTTGCAACTTAAATTGTGATTTTTGAGGAGGGAGGTTATTTAAGATTATATTTCCTCACCTTCAGAAAAAGGATTTTTAGTTCATTTCTATTACTATTTACTATATTAAGTGTAATGACAGCAAGAAACATGCTTTATATAATTTCTAAGGTTTGAAGTAGTTGAAACTTGCTTGAAAGAACATACAGGATTATCTGTGGTAAATGTTTTCCAAGTGTGCTTCCCTGCTGCCACCTCGTGTACACCTTGGGAATAACAGCTCATATCAGTTCACCTGGAAAAATACATCAGTTTGGTGTTGTGCATTATCTATTAATGTGGAATCCAAGGCTATCTAAAAGAAACTTTTATAACTTGTAAATATAAGGAATTTCTAGTTACTGCTTGCTACTTCTTTCAACGTTAATTGTAGGCAAAAAAAGAGATATACTTGATATCATTTCAGTCCTCTGATGTTGGCTGTAAGTTCTTCAATACCACATACAATAATGGTCTCTGTTACATGTGCTTCTCTGCTGTCACCTCGTGTACATCTTGGGAGTCACGCCTCAGTACAGGTCCAAATAATATTTTGGTAGAGAGCATTATCTATAAATGTTAATTCCCATTTGCTGTTTCTGTAAAGTTCTTGTGTATCCTTAGTGGTTTGTTTTCTGAAAATCTTTCCGTTCATCTTGTTTTTCTTATTTTCTTTCAGCCATGCTTTCATAAAGCCTTTAAAAGTGCCCATCATATAAGAGGCACTGTGCTAGGAACTCATTTCCCTACACTAAATGACTTCCCACTCTGCTCTTCTAATTTCTGTTTTTTGAACTTCTTTTATATAAATCTACTTCGTTTATTGTAAAAGAGGATGTGCTTTGATTTGACAAGTATGATGAATTTTAACAATTTTTTAATTATAAGAAATATATTCTTATTTCAGTAGTGCAAGAAAAATGATCTCAAATACAGCAACAACAAATTTTCATACAGATATATCTAATGTTAATATTAGGACATTTTCTTTAAATATTCTTTGTGTACCTATTATATTACTCTCTATATATAGTGACTTTCCATTCTACTCCTTTAACTTCTGTCTTTTGAACTTCTTTAATATAAATCTACTTAGTGTAGTGTAAAATAGGAAGAGCTTTGAGTTGTCTAATACCTTGAATTTTAACAGCTTTTTTATTATAAAAAATGTATTCTTATTGCAGATGTGCAAAAGAAAATGATCTCAAAAAACAACAACAACAAATTTTCATACAGATATATCTACCTTTAATATTAGGACATTTTTTTTTTCATATTCTTTGTGTACCTATTATATTTCTCTATGTATATGTACTCAGGTTCATTGTGTGTGTGTTCATCTGTTTGCATAAATGGAGAGAGTTTTTATTTTTTGCCAGGTCTGTGATCTATTGTCAGTTTTTTGTTGTGACCCCTGATGTGTACATTGACTCCTTTTTTATATGTGCCTTGACCAGGGGGCTACAGCTGATTGAGGTACAGCTTGCTTGAGCCAGCGACCTTGGGCTGAAGCTGGTGAGACTTGCTCAAACCACATGAGCCAATGCTCAAGCTGGCGCCCTTTAGATCTCATACCAAAAATATTGCACTACCAAATTCAGTGCTTGTTAAATTTACGATTATTTTATTTATGTATTTTTTATCTGTATACCCCATGACAGTGTAGTATTCAGAAAGACAGAAAGTGTTTGAAATGATACCAAGTATATCTCTTGCTTTCACCACAATTAACTTTGAAAGAAGTAGCAAGCAGTAACTAGAAATTCCTTATATTTACAAGTTATAAAATTTTCTTTTAGGTAGCCTTGGATTCAACCTTGATAGATAATGCACAACACAAAACTGATGTATTTTTCCAGGTGAACTGATCTGAGCTGTTATTTCCAAGGTGCACATGAGGTGGCACCAGGGAAGCGCACTTGGAAAACATTTACCACAGATAATCCTGTATGTTCTTTCAAGCAAGTTTTAACTACCTCTCACTTTAGAAATGATATAAAGCATGTATCTTGTAATTACACTTAATACACTAAACAGTAATAGAAACTAAATAAAAATCCCTTTTTTAAGGTAAGAATATTCAATTCTGTATAACCCTCTTTCACAAAATCACAATTCAAATTAAAAAATACCTTAAAATTAATGGAAATAAAAATTACATAAGAAAACCGATGGAAAAATATAGTGATGAATATATTTTAGGGCAAGAAAACCTTAAAAAACACAGGCTTTCCACCAGTACTAAGTACAAGGATACTAAAGAAAATCCAGAGAAAGAAAAAGAAAAAAATTTTCACAGCCTGAGAAGGCGATGTTGAAGTGCTTACCGCATTTGACTGTAATGAGTAGGACCGAAGTTGCAGATCTCAAGGGTGCCAGGTTGAACGTGAACTTTTTTGGTCTGAGCAAAGTTCACCAGTTTGACCCCAAGGTCACTAGGTGGAGCAATAGATCACTCAATTATCTGTAGGCCCCTGGACAAGGCACATATGAGAGAGGAGTCAATGAACACATAAGGTGTCACAACAAAAAACTGATGATTGTTCTGTGACCTGGCACATAATAAAAACTCTCTCCATAAATGTCTGTCTGTCCCTATCTATGCCTCCTTCTGACACTCTTTCTGTTTGTGTAAAAAAAAATAAATGTTCACAGAGACATTGGGAGGGTGTATACCATATTTCCTCATGTATAAGACTCATCTTATTTGAAAAATGTCGGTTATAAAACTGGGTGCGAATAATACAGTCATTGTAGTATTTTTTACTTGCATTTCCCATTTATTCACATTTGCTATCATTTTCTCAAATGTTTTGCCCCAAAAGTAACGTGTGTCTTATACAGGGAGGCTTGTTATACATGGGGAAATATGGACTTTACACCCTTACCATTTATTTCCTCTTGGGGTGAGATTTTGAAAAACATAATTTATTCTTCTATGCAATTTAAGCTGCAAAAACAACAACAAAAAAGCCACTATCATTTTTTCTTTTATTTATTTATTCATGGTAGAGGCAGGATAAAGGGGGAAAAAGACAGAAAAATAGAAATATCAATCTGTTTCTGTACCTGCGTTGACCCAGGAGCAAACCTATAATATTAGCGTATGGGTGTGATGCTTTAACTACTGAGCTCTCTGGTGAGAGCAAGCAATTTTCTTTTGAGGAAAAACTTTACTAGAGAAAACCAAGGTAAATAAAATTAAAATGATAATCAAGTCTGCTGTGGTGACAACACCAGAAGACTTTTCATTGCTCTTGAAATTCAGGGGCATAAATACTATTTCTAATTGTTTAGCACAAAGTGACCCCTTTTCTAACATGCACTTTCTCTTGTGCCATGGCAGCAGTATAGATGGAGAGACCTTCTAAGCTTTGGACATCAGAATTTATTTGATCATTGGTCACCACATACAAGCTAGGTTTTTTTGCTCACATAACACCTCTCAGATTCTTTGTATTATAACTTCTTTATTTTCTGAATTTTATACCTGAGAACACACATTGCTGAAAAACCGAGATTTATCTCTCAGCTCTGCCTTCTGAGACACTGATGTACAAGTCTTTCCACAATAAATTATAACTGGCACCAGAGATATTGCACTACCAAATTCAGTGAATGTTAAACTTACGATTATTTTATTTATGTATATTTTTTTCTTTCCATAAAGTAGTATCCATAAAGACAGAAAGTGAGTCTGTCTCATTCACTATAGGCAACCAGTATCAAGCAGAGTGCCTGGCACAAATAGAAATACAATAAGAGTTTCTTGAATGAATGAATAAATGGTCATTTGCATACGTACACAGATATCCACAAATGACAGACACTGTGGATACAGAGAGATATGCTCTTGTGCAATGCACATCTATGCACACAGATATACACACACTGAATATACCTTAGTATATATACATAGAGTAATATAATAGGTACACAAAGAATATGGAAAAAAATGTCCTAATATTAACAATAGATATATCTGTATGAAAATTTATTGTTGTTGTTTGAGATCATTTTTCTTGCACTTCTGCAATAATAATACATTTCTTATAATATAAAGCTGTTAAAAATCAACATACTTGTCAAATCAAAGCACATTATATTTTACAATACACGAAGTAGATTTATATAAAGGACGTTCAACAGTTAAAAGAGTAGAATGGGAAGACATTGAGTGCAGGGACATGAGTTCCTAGCCTAGTGCCTGGTATATAATGGGCACTTTCAAACGCTTTATGAAAGCATGGCTGGATAGAAAGTAGAAAAGAAGATGAATCGAGAGATTTTCAGAAAACAAACCACTAAGGATACACAAACACTTTTCAGAAACGGCAAATTTGAATCTACATTTATAGACAATGCTCTCTACCAAACTATTCCTTTGGACCTGTACTGAAGCATGATTCCCAAGGTGCACACGAGGTGGCAGCAGAGAAGCACATGTAACAGAGACCATTATTGTATGTGCTATGGAGCAAGTTCCAGCCAAATTCAGATGATTGAAATGATACAAAGTATATCTCTTGCTTTCACTACAATTAATGTTGAAAGAAGTAGCAAGCAGCAACTAGAAATTTTTTATATTTACAAGTTATACTAGATTCTTTTGGAAAGTCTTGGATTCAACATTGATAGATAACGCACAACACCAAACTGCTGTATTTTTCCAGGTGAACTGATCTGAGCTGTTATTCCCAAGGTGCACACAAGGTGGCAGCAGGGAAGTGCACTTGAAAAATATTTATCACAGATAATCCTGAATGTTCTTTCAAGCAAATTTCAACTACCTCTCACCTTAGAAATGATATAAAACAAGAAACTTGTTGTCATTACACTTAATATAGTGAACAGAAATAAATTTAAATGAAAATAACTTTTTGAACGTAATGAAATTTAGGCCTAAATAACTCCTCCCCCTGAAAATCACAATTCAAGTTGCAAAATACCTTAAAATTAATGGAAATAAAAACTACATAAGAAAACCTATGGAAAAATGTAGTGATAAATATATTTTAGTGCAAGAAAACCTTAAAATACACAGCCTTTCCATCCATATTAGGAACCACGATACTAAATAAAATCCAGAGAAAATAAAAGAAAAAAATGTTCACAGCCTGAGCAGGTGATGGCACAGTGGTTAAAGCATTGACTAGAATGCGGAGAACCCAGGTTTGAGATCCCAAAGGCACCAGTTTGAACGTGGGCTCATGTGGTTTTAGCGAAGCTCACCAGCTTGAGCCCAAGGTCACTGGTTCGAGCAAGCAGTCACTCAATCAGCTGTAGCCCCCCGGTCAAGGCACATATGAGACAGGAGTCAATGAACATGTAAGGTATCACAAAGAAAAACTGATGATTGATCTGTGACCTGGCACATAATAAAAACTCTCTCCATTTCTGTCTATCTGTCCCTATCTATTCCTCTCTCAGTTAAAAAAAAAAAAGAAAAACAGAAATGTTCACAGAGAAATTTCGAGGGTGTATACCATATTTCTCCATATATAAGACTCATCTTTTGTGAAAAATGTGGGGATAGAAAACTGGATGCTTGTTATACAGTGTTTGTAGTATTTTTTACATGCATTTTCCTTTTATTCTCATTTGTTATCATTTTCTCAAACTTTGAGCCCCAAAATTAAGGAGAGTCTTATACAGGGTTGCTTCTTACACATGGGAAAATATGGTATTTTACAACCTTACCATTTATTTCCTCTTGAGGTGAAATCTTGATAAACGTAATTCATTCTTCTAAGTAATTTAAGCTGCAAAAACAACAACAAAAAAGCCATTGTCATTTTTTATTTTATTTATTTATTCATATAAGAGGCAGGACAAAAGGGGAAAAAGACAGACAAATAGAAATATCAATCTGTTTCTGTACCTGCATTCACTGAGGAACAAACCTATGATATTAGCGTATGGGTGTGATGCTTTAAATACTGAGCTCTCTGGTGAGAGCAAGCCATTGTTTTTTGAGGAAAAACTTTACTAGAGAAAACCAAGGTAATTAAAAAATAAAATGATAATCAAGTCTGCTGTGGTGACAACACCAGAACACTATTCATTGCTCTTGAAATTCAGGGGCATAACCACTATTTCTAATTGTTTAGCACAAAGTGACCCCTTTTCTAACATACAGTTTCTCTTGTGTCATGGCAGCAGTCTGGACTGGGGACCTCCTAAGCTATGAACATCAGAATTTATCTGAGCATTGGTCACCACATACAAGCTAGGATTTTTGCTCACAGAACACCTCCTAGTGTCTTTGTTTCATAACTACTATATTTTCTCAATTTTATTCCTGAGAACACGCATTGCTGAAAAACCGAGACTTATTCTCAGCTCTGCCTTCTGAGAAACTGATATACTGAACCTCACCACAATAAATCATAACTGACACCAGAGATATTGCACTACCAAATTCAATGCTTGTTAAATTTCTGATTATTTTATTTATGTATATTTATTTCTTTCTGTTTACCCCATGACAGTGTAGTATTCATAAAGACAGAAACTGAGTCTCTCTCATTCACTATAGGCAACCAGTGTCGAGCATAGTGCCTGGCACAAATAGAAATACAATAAGTGTTTCCTGACTGAATGAATAAATAGTCATTTGCATATGTACACAGATATCCACAAATGACAGACACTGTGGACATAGAGAGATATGCTCATGTGCAATGCACATTTAGGCATTCATATATACACACACCGAATATACCTGAGTATATATACATAGAGTAATATAATAGGTACACAAAGAATATGGAAAAAATGTCCTAATATTAACAATAGATATATCTGTATGAAAATTTATTGTCGTTGTATTTGAGATCATTTTTCTTGCACTTCTGCAATAAGATTACATTTCTTATAATAAAAAAGCTGTTAAAATTCAACATACTTGTCAAATCAAAGCACATCCTATTTTACAATACACGAAGTAGATTTATATAAAAGAAGTTCAAAAGACAGAAGTTAAAAGAGTAAAATGGGAAGACATTGAGTGCAGGGATATGAGTTCATAGCACAGTGCCTGGTATATGATGGATACTTTCACAGGCTTTATGAAAGCATGGTTGGAAGGAAAGAAGAAAAACAAGATGATCCGAGACATTTTCACAAATAAAACCAATAAGGATAAACAAAAACTTTACAAAAACTGCAAAATGAAATCAACGTTTATAGACAATACTCTCTACCAAACTATTTTTTTGGACCTGTACTGAGGCATGATTCCCAAGATGCACAAGAGGTGGCAGCAGAGCAGCATATGTAAGAGAGATCATTATTGTATGTGCTATGGAGCAAGTTCCAGCCAACTTCAAAAGATTGAATTGATACCAAGTATACCTCTTTCTTTCACTACAATTAACGATAAGGAAGTAGCAAGCAGTAACTAGAATTTTTTTTTATGTTTGCAAGTAATACTAGTGTCTTTTAGATAGCCTTGGATTCAACATTGATAGATAATGCACAATACCCAACTGATGTATTTTTCCAGGTGAACTGATCTGAGCTGTTAATCCCAAGGTGCACACGAGGTGGCAGCAGGGAAGTGCACTTGGAAATCATTTACCACAGATAATCCTGTTTGTTCTTTCAAGCAAGTTTCAACTACCTCTAAACTTATAAATGATATAAAGCATGTTTCTTGTTGTAATTACTCTTAATACAGTAAGCAGTAATATAAATTAACTAAAAATCCCTTTTTTGAAGGTAAGGAAATTCACTCCTACATACGCCCCCTCTCAAAGTTACTTTCAAGTTACAAAATACCTTAAAATTAATGCAAAAAAAAAAACTACATAGAAAATGCTATGGAAAAATGTAGTAATGAATATATTTTAGGGTAAGGAAATCTTAAAATAAACAGCATTCTCACCCATACTATGAACCAGGATACTAAATAAAATCCAGAGAAAGTAAAAGAAAAAAATGTTCACAGCCTGAGCAGGCAATGGTACAGTGGTTAGAGCATTTGACTGGAATGCGGAGGACCCAGGTATGATATCCCAATCGTGCCAGCTTGAGTGTGGGCTCATGTTGTTTGAGCAAAGCTCACCAGCATGAGCCCAAGGTCGCTGGCTCAAGCAAGTGGTCACTTGGTCTCTTCTAGCCCCCTGGTCAAGGCACATATGTGACAGGAGTGAATGAACATATAAAGGTTCACAACAAAAAACTGATAATTGATCTGTGACCTGGCACATAATAAAACTCTCTCGATTTCTGTCTGTCTGTCCCTATCTGTCCCTCTCTCTGACTCTCTCCCTGTCTCTAGAAAAAAAAAAGAAAAAAAGAAATGTTCACAGAGACATTTGGATGGTGTATACCATATTTCCCTATGTATAAGACTCATCTTTTTTGAAAAATGTGTGGTTAGAAAACTGGGTGCGTCTTATACACTGCTTGTAGTATTTTTTACTTGCATTTTCCATTTATTCGCATTTGTTACCATTTTCTCAAATTTTGTGCCCCCAAATTAAGGTGTGCCTTATACAGGGAGGCATCTTATACGTGGTGAAATATGGTACTTTTCAAACTTACCATTTATTATTTTGGGGGGTGAGATGTTGAAAAACATTACTCATTCTTCTATGCAATTTAAGCTGCAATAAAAAAAAACAACAAAAAACCATTGTCATTTTTTTTTATTTATTCATGTTTGGGGCGGGATAAAGGGGGAAAAAGACAGGCAGATAATCAGAAAGATAAATCTGTTTCTGTATGTGCCATGACCCAGGAGCAAACCCATAATATTAGCATATGGGTGTGATGCTTTAACTACTGAGCTCTCTGGTGAGAGCAAGCCATTGTCTTTTGGGGGAAAAATTTACTAGAGAAAACCAGAGATAATTAAAAAATAAAATGATAATCTAGTCTGCTGTGGTGACAACACCAGAAGACTTTTCTTTGCTCTTGAAATTTAGGGGTATAAACACTATTTCTAATTGCTTAGCACAAAGTGACTCCTTTTCTAACATGCACTTTCTCTTGTGCCATGGCAGCAGTCTAGACTGAGGGACCTCCTAAGCTTTGAACATCAGAATTTATCTGAGCATTGGTCACCATATACAAGCTTGTTTTTTTTTTTTTGCTCACAGAACACCTCCCAGGGTCTTTGTTTCATAACTTCTATATTGTCTCAGTTTTATACCTGAGAACGTGCATGTCTGAAAAACTAAGACTTATGTCTCAGCTCTGTCTTCTGAAAAACTTATATACTGAACCTCACCACAATAAATCATAACTGACACCAGAGATATTGCACTACCAAATTCAGTGCTTGTTAAACTTTCGATTATTTTATTTATGTATATCTACTTTTTTCTGTCTACCCCATGACAGCGTAGTATTCATAAAGACAAAAAGTGAGTCTGTCTCATTCACTATAGGCAACCAGTATCTAGCACAGTGCCTGGCACAAATAGAAATACAATAAGTGTTTCTTGAATAAATGAATAAATGGTCATTTGCATATGTACACAGATATCCACAAATGACAGACACTGTGGACATAGAGAGATATGCTCATGTGCAATGCACATCTATGCATACAGATGTACACATACCGAATATACCTGAGTATATATACATAGAGTAATATAATAGGTACACAAAGAATATGGAAAGAAAATGTCCTAATTTTTACAATAGATATATCTGTATGAAAATTTGTTTTTGTTGTATTTGAGATCATTTTTCTTGCACTTCTACAATAAGAATACATTTCTTATAATAAAAAAGCTGTTAAAATTCAATATACTTGTCAAATCAAAGCACACTTTATTTTACAATACACGAAGTAGATTTATATAAAAGAAGTTCAAAAGACAGAAGTTAAAAGAGTGGAATGGGAAGTCATTGAATGCAGGAACATGAGTTCCTAGCA
This sequence comes from Saccopteryx leptura, assembly GCF_036850995.1. Classification (NCBI taxonomy): domain Eukaryota; kingdom Metazoa; phylum Chordata; class Mammalia; order Chiroptera; family Emballonuridae; genus Saccopteryx; species Saccopteryx leptura. The sequence goes on along the minus strand of NW_027095697.1, from coordinate 746,803 downwards.
CAGTGCCTGGTATATGATAGGCACTTTCAAAGGCTTTATGAATGCATGGCTAGAAAGAAAGAAGAAAAACAAGATGAACCGAGAGATTTTCAGAGAACAAACCAGTAAGGATACACAAAAACTTTACAGAAACAGCAAATTGGAATCATTTATAGACAATGCTCTCTACCAAACAATTTTCTTGGACCTGTACTTAGGCGTGTTTCCCAAGATGCACTCGTTGGCAGCAGAGAAGCCCATATAACAGAGACCAATATTGTATGTGCTATGGAGCATTTTTACGCCAAATTCATAGGATGGAAATGATACCAAGTATATTTCTTTCTTTCACTACAATTAACGTTGAAAGAAGTAGCAAGCAGTAATGAGAAATTCCTTATATTTACAAGTTATACATGTTTCTTTTAGATAGCCTTCAATTCAACAGTGATAGATAATGCACAACACCCAACTGATGTATTTTTTCAGGTGAACTGATCTGAGCTGTTATTCCCAAGGTGCACACGAGGTGGCAGCAGAAAGCGCACTTGGAAAACATTTACCACAGATAATCCTGTATGTTCTTTGAAGGAAGTTTCAACTACCTCTAACTTTAGAAATGATATAAAGCATGTTTCTTGTTGTAATTACACTTATACAGTAAACAGTAATAGAAATTAACTAAAAATCCCTTTTTTAAGGTAAGAAAATTCAATCCTAGATAACCCTCTTTCACAAAATCACAATTCAAGTTAAAAAATACCTTAAAATTAATGAAAATAAAAACTACATAAGGAAACATATGGAAAAATGTAGTGATGAATATATTTTAGGGCAAGAAAACCTTAAAATACACAGCCTTTCCACCCATATTACGAACAATGATACTACATAAAATCAGAGAAAGGAAAAGAAAAAAATGTTCACAGCCTGAGCAGGTGATGGCGCAGTGTTTAGAGCATTTGACTGGAATGCAGAGGACCCAGGTTTGAGATCCCAAGGGCGCCAGATTGAGCGTGGGTTCATGTGGTTTGAGCAAAGCTCACCAGCTTAAGCCCAAGGTCGCTGGCTTTAACAAGTTGTCACTTGATTAGCTGTAGCCGCTTGGTCAAGGCACATATGAGACAGGAGACAAGGAACATGTAAGAGGTCACAAAGAAAAACTGATGATAGATCTGTGACCTGGCACATCATAAAAACTCTCTCCATTTCTGTCTGTCTGTCCCTATCTATCCCTCTCTCTGACTATTTTTTTGTCTCTGTAAAAAAAAAAGAAAAAAAAAAGAAAAAAAGAAGTGTCCACGGAGACATTTGGAGGGTCTATACCATATTTCTTCATGTATAAGACTCATCATTTTTGAAAAATGTGGGGTTAGAAATTTAGGGGCGTCTAATACAGTGGTTTTTTTATTTTTTACTTGCATTTCCCGTTTATTCACATTTATCATTTTCTCTAACTTTGTGCCCCAAAATTAAGGTGTGTCTTATACAGGGAGGCTTCTTATACATGGGGAAATATGGTACTTTAAAACCTTACCATTTATTTCGTCCTTGGGTGAGATTTTGAAAAACATAATTTATTCTTCTATGCAATTTAAGTTGCAAAAACAGCAACAAAAAGGACATTGTCATTTTTTCTTTTATTTATTTATTCATGTTATAGGCAGAATAAAGGGGGGAAAAGTCAGACAGATAGTCAAGAACATCAATTTGTTTCTGTATGTGACTTGACACAGAAGCAAACCTATGACATAAGCATACGGCTGTGATGCTTAAACTACAGAGCTCTCTAGTGAGAGCAAGGCATTGTCTTTTCGGGAAAGAATTTGCTAGCAATAACCAGAGATAATTAAAAAATAAAATGATAATCTACTCTGCTGTGGTGACAACACCAGAAGACTTTTATTTACTCTTGAATTTCAGGGGCATAAACACTATTTCTAATTGCTTAGCACAAAGTGGCCCTTTTCCTAACATGCACTTTCTCTTGTGCCATGGCAGCAGTCCAGACTGAGAGACCTCCTAAGCTTTGGACATCAGAATTTATCTGAGCATTGGAAACCACATACAAGCAACATTCTTTTGCTCACAGAACACCTCCCAGGGTCTTTGTTTCATAACTTCTATATTTTCTCACTTTTATACCTGAGAACACGCATTGCTGAAAAACCGAGACTTATGTCTCAGCTTTGCCTTCTGAGAAACTGATATTCTGAACCTTGCCAAAATAAATCATAACTGACACCAAAGATATTGCACTAACAAATTCAGTGTTTGTTAAACTTACGATTATTTTATTTATGTATATTTTTTCTTTCTGTCTACCCCATGACAGTGTAGTATCTATAAAGACAGAAAGTGAGTCTGTCTCATTCACTATAGGCAACCATTGTCGAGCACAGTGCTGGCACATAATAGAAATACAAGTAGTGTTTTCTGAATGAATGAATATATAGTCATTTGCATACCTACACAGATATCCACAAATGACAAACACTGTGAACACAGAGATAAGCTCATGTGCAATGCACATCTATGCACACAGATGTACACACACCCAATGTACCTAATTACATATACATAGAGAAATATAATAAGTACACAAAGAATATGGAAAGAAAATGTCCTAATATTAAAGGTAGACATATCTGTATGAAAATTTGTTGTTTTTGTTTTTTTAGATAATTTTCTCTTGCACTTCTGCAATAAGAATACATTTTTTATAATAAAAAGCAGTTAAAATTCAAAGTACTTGTCAAATCAAAGCACATCCTATTTTACACTACATTAAGTAGATTTAAATAAAAGAAGTTCAAATGACAGAAGTAAAAAGAATAAAATGGGAAGTCACTGAGATCAGGGACATGAGTTCCTAGCACAGTGCCTGGTATATGACGGGCACTTTCAAAGGCTTCATGAAAGCATGGCTGGAAGGAAAGAAGAAAAACAAGATGAACCGAGAGATTTTCAGAAAACAAACCACTAAGGATACACAAAAATTTTACAGAAACGGCAAATTGGAATCAACATTTATAGACAATCCTCTCTACCAAACTATTCCTTTGGACCTGTACTGAGGTGTGATTTCCAAGATGCACAAGAGGTGGCAGCAGAGAAGCACATGTAACAGGGATCATTATTGTATGTGCTATGGAGCAAGTTCCAGCAAACTTTTGAGGATTGATATGATACCAATTATATCCCTTGCTTTCACTACAGTTAATGTTGAAAGAAGTAGCAAGCAGTAATTAGAAATGCCTTATATTTACAAGTTAAGAAATTTCTTTTAGATAGCCTTGGATTCAACATTGATAGATAATGCACAACACCCAACTGCTGAATTTTTCCAGGTGAACTGCTCTGAGCTGTTATTCCCAAGGTGCAGAAGAGGTGGCAGCAGGGAAGCACACTTGGAAAACATTGTGCCTTCAAGCAAGTTTCAACTACATCTAACTTTAGAAATGATATAAATCATGTTTCTTGTTGTCATTACACTTAATATAGTAAACAGTAATAGAAATTAACTAAAAATACTTTTTTTAAGGTAAGGAAATTCACTCCTAAATAACCACCCCCTCAAAATCACAATTCTAGTTACAGAATACCTTAAAATTAATGGAAATAAAAACTACATAAGGAAACCTATGGAAAAATGTAGTGATGAATATATTTTAGGGCAAGAAAACCTTAAAATACACAGCCTTTTCACCCATACTAAGAACCAGAATACTAAATAAAATCCAGAGAATATAAAAGAAAAAAATATTCACAGCCTGAGCAGGCGATGGTGCAGTGGTTAGAGCATTTGACTGGAATGCGGAGGACCCAGGTTTGAGATTCCAAGGACGCCAGCTTCAGCGTGGGCTCATGTGGTTTGAGCAAAACTCACCAGCTTGAGCCTGAGGTCGCTGGCTCACGCAAGCGGTCACTCGATCAGCTTTAGCCCCCTGGTCAAGGCACATATGAGACAGGAGTCAATGAACACGTAAGGGTTCACAACAAAAAACTGAAGATTGATCTGTGACCTGGCACATAATAAAATCTCTTTCCATTTCTGTCTGTCTGTCCCTATCTATCCCATTCTCTGTCTCTCTCCCTGTCTCTGTAAAAAAGAAAAAAAAAGAAAAAAAGAAATGTTCACATTAATTTATTTTTAAAAATGTATAAATTTTAAAAATTAATCTTTACAGGGACCCAGTAAGGCTATATGAATTACTGCTACATTTTGAGAATCTCAAATTACATTCCAGAGAGGAGGTTAGGAAAAATAACCCAGTGTCTGTGGGTTGGACCCCTCTGTGCCATAACTACTTTGCTTTTAGAGAATGTCATGAGCAAGTCATAATATTGGTGGACGTTATGGGCACTGAGTACTTCTGCCCTTTTCCTCCGGATGACTATCCTTTTCATGTGGCCCCTCAGTGTCTCTTATCAGAATGTGGTTTCTAAGGACTGAGGAGGTTGTGAGAGTGCAAGGACTGAGAGGGTGTCCCCGGCTAAGCCCGGGCTTCCAGATACTTGGCCAGATACGTTAATTATAGGCCTGGACTTCAGCTGGGAATGGCAAGGGGAGAGTGCAGAAGGGCCATCCTGAGCTCCAAGGTCTCACATACTATGTGGTGGTGGCTGCAGAGAGGAGGAAACTGATAGAAATTCTGTATGAGACATGGGTCAAAATAGCACAGAGGCAAAGTGCTGGGCACACAGTGGGCAGGAGATAACGAGCACCGCTTTCCTGAATCCTCACAGCCACCTAAGCAGGAGTGGTTCTCCCCATTTGACAGAGGAGGAGACATAGTTTTTATTTTTTTGCTTGTAGATGTTGGAGCCATAAGTCAGCTCTTGTGTTAATTCTGAGCCTATAGGAAGCTTCTGTCAGGTGAAGTCTCAAAAAAAGGACAAATGGGTAGAAGCAGACCTGTTCTCTGGACTGAATAACAGATTTTAAAATGCCATCAGACAGAAAGGTGGTAGAAGTGGGTAGAGCACTTTTAAAGGATCTCTTGTTGGTTCAGCACCTGGGAAGGGCCAAGCCACTTCCTCACTCCCCTCTACTCCTATTCTATCCTATCCCATTTCCTGCCTAATTTCCACCCCAACTCCACCTTGGTTGAGTGCTTGACAAGCTGGAACATTAGTCAATGTGCAGGTGTTCTTAAAAAAAACACACCAGTATTTAAAAATTGCAAGGATAACTTTAATGGCTGTATGTGTCCAGGATACCATGTGTGTACACTCTTCTGTCTCATTTTGGACCATCATTTCTGAATTTTGAATTAGGTTACAATCAGTCTTTAGTTCAAATACCTGTGAAATGCAGATAACAATCATTTCTGTCTCATTTGACAAATGGGAACATTAAGTGAGGTGGAGCATGTGAGGGTCTTAAAAAAGAAAGGAATAGCATGTCTGGATTCTCAATGAATGCTGTGGGCAAGAAAAATTTTCTCCGTTGCTTTTATTTTTTGTCTTTATTTTTTTCTATTTTTTAAATTTTTTATTTTTATTGACTCAAAGGGAAGGCAAGAGGATAAGGGTAAGACAGAAGCATCGATTAGTTTTTGTATGTTCCCCAGCCAAGGACTGAACCAGCCACCTATGTTCCAGCCCTGGGACACCTATGTTCCAGCCAAGGGAGCCATTAAGCCAGGATGATTGCTGCTGCATTTTGCATACATTTGGATTAAAACGGCCAAGGGACTTTCTAGAAAAAAAAGCAAAATTTTCTGCTTCCATCTCATGGATGTCTTCAAAATTACCGCTAGGTAAATGTCACCAGAAAAATGTATTCCTCTGCTGCTATCCAATGTACATTTGAAATTAAGAGCTAGTACACATAACCAGAAACTCTCAAACTGCTTTTGCATCACCTTTGTGTCTTTTCCCATTTTTCACTTTGCATCTTGTTGCATGCTTATGTTTTAGGGAACTCCATGTTTTATATTAGTCATGAGTAGTTATTCAAATACACAGGAAAAGTTTGGTTGAGGGGATGATATAGGATTCTAATAATTTCTTTTATATTTTCTTTTCTCACAGTATTTATTATATAATGCATCTTATTTTCAAATAGACCTGCTCTTTATTTTATTTTTTTGCAATCCTACTAAAGGCACAGATAAAAGGATTGACTGCAGTTCATGCTGATGTACTCTTTCAACAAGGCAACAGTGAGACAGCAGAAGTGAGAAGGGAGTTTCTGTGAAATGGCTTCAGTGCCACAAGAGCTTTGAAAAAAAATTAAAAGGATTGTGGTGGCAAATTGCACCCTGAGATTCTCAAGACTGGAAAGTGATTGAAACTCAGCCAGGTGTAGGAGCAGTATGTTTGTGGAATGTCAAGTGTGGTAGTAACTGTGAGAGTGTGCAGAGTAGGGCATGGAAGAAATTATAAACAAGTGCTGAGACTGGGCCTGGTAAAGGGTGTTGTAAAGGCAGAAGTGGGAGTGGGGCTTTGTTCATGACAAGATGGTAATGGAGGACCAGGGTAAAAAGGAAAATGATTGTGGCATGTTCATCTAGAAATAAATGGGGAATATGTAAGGCAGACTTTATATAAAATAGAAAAGTTATTTAGGGAATGGAGAATTTGTCAGAATAAGTACAGAATGGAGAATGATTCACGGGCAGTGAAGAATTGGAGGGAGTGAGGTAGCATGGGCAACAGGACAGTGTGCTGTATAATGGAAAAAAATTGTGTGTTTATATTCCCATGGCGGAATTAATTGTGAGCAAATTAAGCAGCATCAGCTGCTAACGATTTTAATTACTATGGCTTGCAACTTTAATAAGGTGGTAGTGCTATCACAAAATGGTCATTTGTTGATGAAGAAGTGATTTGGCTGATAGTTCAACTAGATTTACCCTGAAAAATTACTAAATTACCTCTCTTGTTTGTCTGGAATATGCAAAAATAAAAGAAAGACAATGTAGGTAAATTTATGTTACACAACTGTGGTAGGAGCAAGGAAGTCGTCCAGATTTCAGCAGTGCATCAATATGTTTATAGTCTTTCTGTATTGCAGCCGTATATGCTAAAGTGGAATTGTGAAAGTTCAGAAAGGGGAAAGAAAAGGAATAACTGCATGTAGGCAGGCAATGCTGAAGAAGTGTTTTCTTCCTCCAAATCCTCATCATCTCTGGTTGTTCATTGATTTTTTAGTGAAAGCCCTCCTGATAGGTGTGAAGTAATGTCTTATAGCAGTTTTAATTTGCATTTCTCTACTGATTTCTGACATAAAGTATTTTTATATGCCCATTTTTAGTGGGGAGTTATTTGAATACTCTATCACTTCATTTTCTAAGGTTTATAGTTTCCAATTGTGTTTTGACTTTTTTAGAAATCATGGTATATATTTCTTCAGTTCAGCTTGATGTTTCAACAATTTAATGGATTTAAGCAGAAACTGCTAGAAGCAGTCAGCCACTAAACTGAGTGAGGTACAGGCTAATCTTCTCCTTATGCAGACAAAGGGTACTTGATCTGCCTCTCTGACTGAAATGGCACTTGCATATTTTTATTATGGTACACATTTAGGATAAGTTTTACCTTATCTGAAAATGCACCTGAGATAGTGTCTGCTTCTTCTAGTCATGCTGAGGTGATTTAAATTGCTCCAGCAGCCAATTGGGAGGTACTGCCATGGAACTGAGAGAAAAAGATAAGACCTGAAAGAGTTTATATACAGAGGACCAGAAGAGGAATGTTTTGATTTGTAATATTGTGGCTTTTTTGAAAAATATTTTTTTGTGGTGCAGGGCAGTGGGAGTTTGCTTGAGAATTAGAATTATACATTTATTTATGCTTCGCTTTATATTACCAAGAAACTAAGCATATATGTGACAATTAGTAAATATGTCTTGTAAAATATTAAAAATAATCATGCTACCAGTAAATACAGCTCAACCAACAGCAAGATTGATTTTGTTTATGAATATTAATGTAAAGAATACTGGCATAACATATACAATTACTTAATTTTGGTTTTTACCAGAATTAAAATTTTCTTAAAGGATTAGAATTCTAGTATATATTAATAAAGCTACAGAAAAATCAATAACAAAATGAACTCTGTATAAAATGAAACAAAGATATGTTCCAATTGAATTAAAATATATGATATACTGGGATAAGTTTTTGTGAGAAAGATAATTAGTTTTGTCTTAAAGTAAAGATTGTTGTTATTAATGCAAATTTGGTTCTATTTTATTTTCTTTAAAAAATAAACTTTTTTATACTGTGTAGCACCATATATTATAAATTTTTATCTGCCTATAAAGCAGAGATATTATGCTTTTATAAATTATGTTACTGATTTCTATTTTTTCATAGAGGTCTTCAATTCCTATAGAAACAATCTTCTCAATCCTAAGAACCAAAGATGTGATAATCATACATCTATCCAGTCCTGATGTGACAGTACCGTTTTCCCAACACTCAGAAATAAAAGCTTTAGTGATTGCATGCCCCACTTTTTCATGTGTAATGGTGGAAATGGTCATACCTAAAAGAGAAAGGTGTTCAGTCAATTTAGTTGTTCATTGATTGCTTCTCATATGTGCCTTGACTGGGGTTCTTATGTTGAGCCAGCAACCTAGGGCTCAAGCCAGCAACCTTGGGATACTATTGTTGACCCCATGCTTGAACTAGCAACCACAAGGTTTCCAACCAGGCACCTCAGTGTTTCTGGTTGATGCTTTATCTAATGTACCACCACTGGTCAGGCTGCCATGTTATCTTTAGATCCTCAGATCTTATTTATGTTATATCTAAAAGTTTGTTCCCTTGTACCAACTTCTCTGTTTTCTCCATCCCACAGTTCCTGGCAGCTTCCACTCTGTTTTTTTGAGCTTGTCATTTTGGCTTTCCAATATGAGGAGTTAAATTTAGGAAAGGGTAGAATTTTACATATCCATATTTTCAGATATAAGTAATTAAAAAATAGGCATTTTAAACATTTAGTGTATATAAGTAACCTGGGACGTTGCTAAAATGCAGATTCACATTCTTTAAGTCTGGGACACTACAACACTCCCTTTGCTAGAGATGAAGGAACCATACTTTGTGTAGCCTGGGACTAGATGCACCCAGGAGTGGAGGTGTGCAATGTGGGCCTTTTTTCTGTGGCAACTGCCAAGGAACGAGAGAGGTGTCTCTGGGGACTGGGGTTATGGGGTGGGGGTTTGTTGAACAGTTCTTTTAGCAGAAAAAAGAAAAGGATATTTGTGAAACTGAGACCAGAGTTTTCTGTTCACCTCACCAAATATGCAGGAACTGAAAACAATGCTGTAGTATCTCAGACTGCAGCAAACACCAAGGAGCAGAAAGTAAATTTGAGGAGATAATGAAAAAAGTGATAAAAAAATAAAAATATAATGGTTTGACATGACTTCAGGGTGAACAATTCCTCCACATTTTTTTGAGAAAGAGAAAGGGACAAACAGGCTGCAAGACATGAGAAGCATCAATTCTTCATAACCCTAACCCTAACTTTAAACCTTAACAAATCTAAACCTAACCCTAACCCTAACCCTCACCCTCACCCTCACTCTCACCCTAACCTTTCTAACCCTCACTCTCACCCTTACACTCACCATCACACTCACCCTTACCCTTACCCTCACCCTAACCCTAACCCTAACCCTGACCCTAACCCTAACCCCTATCAAGTCCCTCCTCCCAAGTCTCTGCACCCAGTGATCTCCTTCACCCTGCCCAATCAGGCTGGTTTCCAAGACTCCGCCTTTCATCTGCCAGGCCTGACCTCCTCCAGAGTTTGCTCTTAAGCGATGGCACTCAGCCTGCCCTACCTGTCGGGTTCCTTCTATGCGGCCCTGCCTTGCCCTTCCCCTCACTGCCTAATAGGGCTCACATGGCCTTTGGCATGAGTGGCCTTTAGGAGGATTCAAGTGTTTCCAATCGCCCTCTGCAGTTGAAAATGTTTTAAATGAGGACACCACAGGTTGCCTCCCCTTAGCAGCCCATCTGAAACAGCGGATGTCCTCCCTCTCTCTACCTCATTCCCTCTCCAGGCACTTGCATAGACACCCTATGTCTCCTGCACAAGCCCGTGATCTGTTTGGGAAAGGGTAGTGCCTGGTGTAAATTCTTCACCCTCAAGCCATCTCTTGCACCCAGATCAGCCCCCAGATGAGCGCGCAGTGGGCTGCAGGGCAGGATGGGCGAGACCAGCTTTCCTGCCTCATCAGCTGAGATTTCTGCATGGAGGTACCTTGAGGACTGATTTTCTTCTGAGAAGACAGGGCAATACCTAACTCCATTTAATCCCTGAGATTTACAGTAGGAAACTGGCTACAGTCTTTGGTTTACAGTTACTTCTCCCTGCTGTCTTTGTTGTTCTTTTTGAGAGAGAGGCAGAGAGAGATAGAAACATTGAGATTTTCCTGTATGTGCCCTAACCAAGTAATCAAACTGATAACCTTCATGGTCCAGGACAATGCTGTAACCAATGAAGCTATCTGGCCAAAGTTTAATTTTTATTGATTTACAGAGAGACAGAAAGAAGAAAGAAGAGAGAGGGGTGTGGGAAGGGAAACATTCATTTGTTGTTTCACTCAGCCATGGACTCATTAGATATGCCCTGACTGGGGATCAAATTCCAAACTTGGTGTTTTCAGTTGATGTTCCTAACCACTTGAGCTAACTGACAAAGGCTCTCTGCTGTTTCTTTTTTTCTTATTTAGTGAAAAGAAGGGAGGCAGAGAGACCAACAACCATATGCAGAATCCATTTGGCAAGCCCATTTTGAGGTGAGGTTTTGACCATCTGAGTCATTGCTCCTTTGCTTAGCAACCAAGCATTTCTTAGTGCCTGAGGCTGACACAATGGAGCCACCCTTAGCACCTGTCGCCAACACACTCCAATTAAGCCATGGCTGCAGGAGATGCATGGAGGTAGCACTGCACTGCAAATACATTAACAGCAAATCTTCAAAGGTTCACTATGCGGATATGGCCATGGGAAGCACACTGAGGATACTGTCTTGACACACACACTGGAGAAACCAGCTGAGAACAACTTCCCCTGGGCCACCTCATTTCAATATTTTATGAGACTCCACCGTGGAAGCCGCCCCATGACCCCGACACTTCATAACCATCCTCAGTGCGACCAAATGCTCCTAGTCTCCTGGGAACATTAACGAAATTTGAAAATACCTCCCCTTTCCTCCCTCCCCACCTTCCACTCTACACCCTTTCCCTTTGCACAGAACCTGCACTCAGGGCAGCAGTGGGCACCACACTTTGGTCTCTCTCCTGCTCCAGTTTCCCAGCTCCCTTCCCTGCGACTCTCCCACTCATTCACGGTGGCCCCCACAGACTCGCTTGTGACCTTCCCAATTGAAACCCTTACTTGCTCCTCTCCCCCACAGGAACAACCTGGACACTGCCCAGACTCATCACCAATTTTCCACGACTGGTCTACAATGCCAGCGGGAAATGCAGGACCCACTCAGACCAGTGGGAATGCATCGCCCATAGGCCTACGAATGAAGACTCCCAGAAATGGTGCCATTTTCCCTAAACAAAAGTGAACGACCTACCTGAATACTCCATACCTTCATAACAGAAGGTTATGAGCCCACATTTACATAAAATTATTTTTAGACTTTAGTATCCTCTCAACCTCGTTTTCACAGAGCTATGTCATGCAACTCAGAATAAGAACCGGTTCTAAGAACACTAACAGGCTTCTCCTGTGACATGACAAATTTATGTCTTCATGTGCACACTGTGCGCCCTCACAGACAGGGTGCCGACAGACACTTCGCATGCAAATCCATAACATGTACATTTTTGTGATTGTTTTATTTTTGTTTTTCGTTTTTTTTTATTTTAAAGAGGATGGAGGGAGACAGAGAGAGAGAGGAAAGAGGAGCAGAAAGCATCAACTCCCATATATGCCTTGACCAGACAACTGCAGGGCTCTGAACCCGCAACCCCAGTGTTTCGAAGTTGACACTTTGTCCACTGTGCCAACACATGTCAGGCCTTTTTTGTGTGTGTTTTTTAAATAATATCTCTTTCCCAATCAAGGATTTCTTCTTTCTAAACTCAAATTTCACTGAGATCACACATGCTGTTTCTTCCATCACAATGACCATGAGACATGAACAAAATTTCCTTTCACAGAAAGGGCATGAGGAGGCTCTTTTTTTTTAATAATTTTATTTTTTAATGGAACGACATCAATAAATCAGGATACATGTATTCAAAGATAACAATTCCAGATTATCTCTACGTTCAATTATGTTGCATACCCATCACCCAAAGTCAGATTGTCCTCTGTCCCCTTCTATCTAGTTTTCTTTGTGCCCCTCCCCCTCCCCCTTTCCCTCTCCCTCTACCCCCTTCTTCCGTAACCACCACACTCTTATCAATGCAGCCCCATGTTCATTGCAGCATTGTTCACAGTGGCCAGGACATAGAAACAACCAAAAAGCCCGTCAATAGATGACTGGATAAAGAAGATGTGGCACATATACACTATGGAATACTACTCAGCCATAAGAAATGATGACATCAGATCATTTACAGCAAAATGGTGGAATCTTGATAACATTATATGAAGTGAAATAAGTAAATCAGAAAAAACCAGGAACTGCATTATTCCATATGTAGGTGGGACATAAAAGTGAGGAGGCTCTTTTTTGAACACTTCTTTATAACATGCGGAGAAGATCCACTCCTCACTGTGCTTCCCCTGCCCCTCACCGGAGCCACCTCTCGCTGTCCTTGCCCCTCCCCGCGGCCTGCTACACATAGCAGAAAGTCTGCTGAAATAAACCTTCGGATCTTTCTCCAATCCCTATTCCCTCTCCTTCACATTGTGTCTGTGCACCTTGCAGCCCCATCCTGTCCTGCCCCCACCCCACACCATCCCAGCTCCTCCCCATGCCTCACTATCCCATAATAACCCCTAGCCCTCTGCCCCACCTTGTGTCTTCCTAGCCTCATCCAGCCTGCTCCTTCTGCTTGTCCCTGTCCACCATGCCCTCCGTCATTCGCTCCTCCCTGCCCCACGCCTTTTTGTGCCCCCGCCCACTAATGGCCCAGCACCCTCCCCACCAAGTAGCTGCCCTGGCAGCTGCGGAAGCGTCCGACTGGGCTCTGGGGGTGCACCTCAGCCCTCCAAGTGCGGGCCACTGGGGCTGGGTCTAAAGGGTTGAAAAGACCCAGTGCCTCAGCGGTCAAGTGTCAAGGAGATGATGGCCAGTTTACCCTGTTGAGCTGTGCACTGATCTTTGGCTTGGGGAGGGTTTGTCGCTGTCTCTCTTGCCACCTCTGTGTGCATTTCTGTGAGTTCATGTGTGTGTGTTTGCACGCATGCACTGCACCTTTGTTGGGTGCTGCTGGTCTTTCCACACAACTCCAGGCTGTATTGGCCCAGAGGCGCCTCTGAGGTCATGCCAGCAGAATCTGGGTTCTCGCCATCATTTCTCAAACCATGGAGAAATCTCAGCCTCTGCTCTCCAAATTCCCAGCTGAGTTGGTGCAGGATCCAGGGGCGCTGGACGCAAAGAACGATGGACCCAGCTCCGGGTTTGCACAACTGGGGATAACTCTATGTTCCAGAGCTCCTCAGTCCATCTAGAGGAGGCTCTCTTTTTGTCATCGGTGAAAACACTGCTGTTCAGCCTACCATGTGCAGGACCCAGCGCTGAGTGCTGGGGATGAAAAACCTGCAGACTCTTAAGGGAACTGACAGTTTAAATGGGGAATATTAATAGAATAGAAGAATACCTAAAGAAGGCATTTCGATGTGGTACAGCCCCTCCTATGGGCTGGGAAGACTTCAGAGAAAAAGAGCCTAAAATTGGCCTTTGAGTGATGTATAGGATTTCATCAAGTAGGAGGAAAGGGCTCCTGCGAATGTTTCCAATCTCTTTTGCCTGTAGTGATTGGAACTTCAGGCCCTAGCAGGTGCTGAGTGCACAAAAAAGGGAGTTGTGATGGTGATAGTGGAATTATTTGGAGGTTGAGATCTACGTATGCCTCAGAAAAAAAAGATAATTTTCTTATCTTTCCTAATGATGTGATGTGGTTACATTGAATGAGTGAATTAACAAGTGTAAGGATATATAGCCCCAGGCTTTCGAAATAATCAGAAGCAAACCTTGGATAGCTTGCTGGTTTGGTTCCAGACAAAGCATGAAATAGAGTGAGCTGTAATCAAAATTTACTAGTGGAGGGTTTTTGCCATCCGTTTAAAATAAAAAAAATAGGGCAGCATCTATGAATAACAATGAACTACACACAATAGAATGAGGTCTGCCTATAAAACCTTCTGGTTTCCTGCTTCACAGCTGTCTTCCCTGTATTCTCTTTATTTCTCTGTCTTCCTTCCAAAGCTTGGACACACTGAAGCAAGAGTGGGTGCTGATGAGCTCTTCTATACCCAAGTCTTTTTGACTTGGTCATGTAAACCAGCTTTTAGAAAATCATTAAGGCTTAAACACAAAAACAGGAGAGACAGCCTCAATCATCTAGAATGTTGTCATCAGAAAGTTCAGGAAGATGCCATTTTCACCTCTGTTTTCTTCTATTATTACCATTGCTTTTTTCACTTTAAATTATAAACAGGTGGTTTCCTCAGCTGGATGGCTGAGGGGAGAGCTTTGGCCCAGTGTGTGGAAGTCCTGGGTTCAAATCCTGTCTAGGACACACAGAAGAGGCAGCCATCTTCTTCTTCAACCTTCCCCATCTTTTTCCTTTCTATCTCTCTTTTCCCCTCATGCAGCCAAAGCTTCATTGAAACAAAGTTTGCCCCGGGCATGGAGGAGGACTCCATGGCCTCTGACTCAGGTGCTAGAATGGCTCCTATTGCAAAAGAGCAACGCCCCAGATGGAAAGAGCATTGCCCCTTGGTGCATATGTTGGGTGGATCTTGATTGGGTGCATGTGTGGAGTCTGACTGCCTTCCTGCTTCTAAATTTGGGGGGGAAATAATAATAAATAAATTACAAACAGGTGGTATTAGCCTTTTTACATTTGAGGTCTCCAGAGTTCCTCATAGCTCTGTGCTGCTCTAGACTTTTTTTGTTGTAGCACCTAGTCATTATTTGGCTTCTCCACCTGTCTTGTTGCTTTTAAGCAAAAGGGACTGAGTTTTAACTCTCACTGGATCTCCAGTGCCTAGCATGGAGCTTAGCAGATAATGGGTTCTTAGTAATATTTATAGAATGAATGAGGAAACAAAGGCCTATAGAGAACACATGTTTTCACCATGGTTTTGAATTATGTCAAGCCCTTATTTTGTTCCAGGCACTATGCTAAGTGCTTAACATGTAACACCTCATTTAACTTTCATATAATAACTTAGCATTTCAAGTGAGGAATCAAAACTATAAGTATGAAGCCATTCACATATTGATAGAGCCTGCAATTGTGCTAAGGTTTTCAGCCCATCGGTTTTGACCTTACTCAATTGTCTGCTGGACCTCCAATCCTGGATTGAAGTTTCTGGGGTGTGTGCTCATCAATACTCACTATGTTGTCATGGGTCTCCCAAGACTCCCTCCTTCACAAACTTTTTGGTTATCTCTGATATACTGTTGCCTAGCCTATTGTATAAAATATATATTACAGTATGCATCATATTTCCTGTTACTCCCATGTAACAGCACCCCGAAAACTGCCACCCTTTAAAATTAAAATTTCTACATTATTTTAAAATTTTACTGGTGGGAGAGGAATTTTGGGATTAAGGGAGATCAAAACTATGTGGCCTGATTGTCACTAATAACTTAAAAAGTCACGGATGAGTTAAAACAGCTGACAAAGCATTTAGTGGATTTAGGCTTTCCAATATGAGGAGTTAAATTTAGTAACTGGTAGAATTTCTACATATCCATATTCTCAGATATAAATAATTAAAAAATAGGGACTGGCCCTGGCCGATTGGCTCAGCGGTAGAGCGTCGGCCTAGCGTGCAGAGGACCCGGGTTCGATTCCTGGCCAGGGCACACAGGAGAAGCGCCCATTTGCTTCTCCACCCCTCCGCCGTGCCTTCCTCTCTGTCTCTCTCTTCCCCTCCCGCAGCCAAGGCTCCATTGGAGCAAAGATGGCCCAGGCACTGGGGATGGCTCTGTGGCCTCTGCCTCAGGCAATAGAGTGGCTCTGGTCGCAACATGGCAACGCCCAGGATGGGCAGAGCATCGCCCCCTGGTGGGCAGAGAGTTGCCCCTGGTGGGCGTGCCGGGTGGATCCTGGTCGGGCGCATGCGGGAGTCTGTCTGAATGTCTCTCCCTGTTTCCAGCTTCAGAAAAATGAAAAAAAAATATATAAAAAATAGGGACTTGTCTTTATTTAGTGCATATAAATAAACTGGGATTTTGCTAAAATGCAGGTTCTCATTCTGTAATTCTGGGATACTACAACACTTACTTTGCTAAAGATTAGGGAATCATGCTTGGAGTAGCCCGGGACTAGACACAGCCAGGAGTGGAGGTGTGAGATGTGGGCCTTTTTTCTGTGGCAACTGCCAACAAACCAGAAAGGAGACTCTGGGGACTGGGATTATGGGGTGGGGTTTTTTTGACCAGTTTTTTAGCAGGGAAAAGAAAAGGATTTTTGTGAAAATGAGATTAAAGATCTCTGTTCACCTCACAAGATATACAGGCACTGAAAAAATGCTGTAGTATCTCAGACTGCAGCAAACACCAAGGAGCAGAAAGTTAATTTGAGGAGATCATGAAAATAGTGATAGAAAAAAAACAAATATAATGGTTTGACATGACTTCAAGTTTAACATTTTACAGCCCCCCTTTTTTTGAGAAAGAGAGAAGGACAAATAGGCTGGGAGAGATGAGAAGCATCAATTCTTCATAACCCTAACCCTAAACCTACCCCTACCTTAACACTAACCCTAACACTAACACTCACACTCATCCTCACCCTAATCTTCACCCTAACCCTCACTCTCACCCTAACCCTCACCTTCACCATCACCCTCAACCTATACCTCACCCTAACCCTCAACTTAACCCTAATGGTAACCCTAAACCTGACCCCGGCGAAGCCCCACCTTCCAAGGTTTTGCACCCAGTGATTTGCTTCACCCTGCCCTATCAGGCTGGCTGTCATGACCCTGCCCCTCATCAGCCAGGCCTCACCTCCTCCAGAGGCTCCATCTTCAGAGATGGCACTCAGCCTGCCCTGCTTGTCGGGCTCCTTCTCTGCGGCCCCTCCCTTGCTTTTACCCTCACAGACTAAGAGAACTCACCTGGCCTTTGGCCTGAGTGGTTTTCTGGAGGCTTCAAGTGGCTCCAATAGCCCTTCGCAGTTAAGAATGTTTCAAATCAGGAACCACAGGCTTTCTCCCCTTAGCGGCCAGTCTGGAAAAGCAGAGGTACACCCTCTCTCTCCCTTCCTCTCTTTCCCAGCACTTGCGTGGATGCCCTGTGTCTCCTGCAATGGCCAGTGGTTCCTCTGGGGAAAGGGCAGTGCCTGGCGTGAGTCCTTCAACCTCAAGCCAGCTCTTGCCTTTAGACCAGCCCCCAGAGCAGTGCATAGCAGGCTGCAGGGCAGGGTGGTCGGGACCAGCTCCCCTGCCCTATCAGCTGAGATTTCTGCATGGAGCTACCTCGTGGACTGATTTCCTTCTGAGAAGACAAGGTAATACCTAACTCCTTCTAATCCTCGAGTTTTACAGTAGAAAACTGGCTATGGTCTTTGGTTTACAATTAGTTCTCCCCACTGTCTTTGTTGTTGTTTTTGAGAGTCAGACAGACAGAGACAGAAACATTGAGATGTTCCTGTAGGTGCCCTAACCAAGGAATCAATCCGACAACTTCTGTGGTCCAGGACGATGCTCTAACCAATGAAGCTAAATGGTCAGGGTTTAATTTTTATTGATTTATAGAGAGATAGAAAGTAGAAAGTGGAGAGAAGGGAGTGGGAGAAAAAACATTCATTTGTTGTTCCACTCAGCTGTGGACTCATTGGTTATGCCCTGCCTGGGGATCAAATCCACAATGTTGGTGTTTCTGGTGGATGTTTCTTATTATCTGAACTAACTGGCAAAGGCTCTCTGCTATTTCTTTCTTTTTTTTCTTTTATTTAGTGAGAGAAAGGGAGGCAGAGAAACCAACTCCCATATGTGGAATCAACCCGAAAAACCCACTAGGGGGCGATGTTCTGACCATCTGGGGTGTTGCTCTGTTGCTTAGCAACCAAGTTTTCTTAGCACCTGAGGCGGACACCATGGAGCCACCCTCAGCACCCGGGGCCAACTCGCTCCAATTGAGCCATGGCTGCAGGAGAAGCATGTAGTTAGCACTGCACTGCAAATACATGAACAACAAACTTTCAAAGAGTCACTGTACGGTTATGGTCATGGGCAGCAAACTAAGGATACTGTCTTGAGACACACACTGGAGAAACCAGCTGATAATAGCTATTCTCTGGGCCACCTCATTTCAATATTCTATGTGACTCCCCCCTAAGAGCCGCCCCATGACCCAGAACCTTCATAACCTTCCTCACTGCAACACACTGCTCCTCCCTTCCTGGGCACATTCACGGATTTTGCAGATGCCTCTCCTTTTCTCCTTCCTTACCTTCCGTTCTGCACCCTCACCCTTCCCACAGTACCTGCACCCAGAACAGCAGCAAGCACCACATTCCAGGATCTCTTCTGCACTGGTCTATCAGCTCACTTCCCTGTGACTCCCTCTCCCAGCCAGCCACAGTGGCCCCCACAGATTCTCCTTGGACGTCCCCCTACAGAAAGTTTTCCTCCCTTCAATCCTCCCCAGGAATAGCCTGGACACTGCCCAGAATCACCTCGAAGTTTCCACGATGGGTCTACAATGCCGACTGGAACCATGGGCCCCATTCAGACTGGTGGGAATGCATCCCCCATAGGCCTACGACTGAAGACTCCAGAAAAGGGCACCATTTCCCCCAAACAAAAGTGAACGACCTACCTGAAGACTCCATAGCTCCATAACATAAGGTTATGAGCCCCCATTTACATGTAAGATTTTCTCTGTGTCTAGTACACTCTCATCCTCATTGCCACAGAGCTATGTCATGAAACTCAGATTAATAACCAGTTCAAAGAACACCAGCGGGCAACTCATGCCACATGACAAATTTATGTATTCATATGCACACTGTGCGCCCTCACAGAGAGGGAGCCAGCAGACACTTTGCATCCAAAGCCATGACACCTACTTTTTTTGTTTTTTTTTATTTTAGTTTTTTGGGTTTTTTTATATTTTAGAGAGGATGGAGGGAAAGAGAGAGAAAGAGAGGAAAGAGGAGCAGGAAGCATCAACTCACATATATACCTTGACCACACAAGTGCAGGGCTTTGAACCAGCCACCTCAGTATTCCCAAGTCAACGGTTGATCCACTGCACTACCACAGGTCAGGCATTTTTTTAAAAAATAATATCTTTCCCAAGCAAGGACTTCCTTTTTCTAAACTCAAATTTCTCTGAGAAGACAAATGCTGTTTCTTCCGTCACATGGACCATGAGACATGAATAAAATTTTCTTTCACAGAAAGGACACGAGCAGGCTCTTTTCTGAACACTTCTTTCTAGCATGGAGAGCAGATCCGCTCTGCCCTGTGCAGGCCCCACCCATCGCCATTTCCACCCCTTGCTGTCCTTGCCCTCTTCGTGCCCCACTGCACATCACAGAAAGTCAGCTGTAAGAAAACCTTGGCTCCCACTCCAATCCCTATTCCCTCTCATTCACCTTGTGTCCCTGTGCCTTGCCGCCCCGTCCTGCCCTGCCCCTGCCCCTGCCCCATGCAATCCCTGCTCCTCCCCGTGCCTCACTAACCCTCCCTGTGCTATAATCACTCCTCGCCTTCTTCCCCACCTGTGTCATACTTGCGCTGTCCCACCCTGCTCCTTCCGCTCCACCTTGTCCACCACGCCCAGCATCATTTTGTGCCCCTTCCCTGTGCCCGTCCAGTACCATCCAAGGCCCAGTAGCTGTCAAGGAGGCTGTGGGAGCCCCTGTTTGGGCTCTGCGGGTGGTCAAGGTGGGGTCTAATACGTGGAAAGGACCCAGTGCCTCAGCAGTCATGTGCCAAGTTGGTGGCACATGTAGATGCTGAGCTTGCACCCTCCCAAATATCCATACAGTGTACCCCTTTACTTATAAAAATTCCTCCTGAAAGAAAGCTGAGAAAAATTAAATAGCTTCTGCACAACAAGCTAAACAGAAAGAGACAGAGAGAGAGAGAGAGAGAGAGAGAGAGAGCATAGTGAAGGATGAGGAAACATGAGAGTTCTGCAGGAGTAGAAGGATCAGCTTAGGACAGAAGACACCAGTGAGCACCACTGTTTACACCTCCCTGGCATGTGGTTAGAAGATGGGAGCTACATCCAGGCTCTATGGCCAAGCGCTGAACACTACAGCACATCCCCAGCCAACCCTCCTAGAGCTAAATACAACAGAATCATGAGAGCAGAATAGCTTGTATAAAGAGAGCTCTTCTTCTCAGATATTGATCCAGCAAGTAGGTATGGTGGGTGACACTTAACCCACTGAGCTGCATGTGCGGCTCCCCACATAGAGAGAGTGCAGAGCTAAAAAAACACTCTGGTACCAGCTGAAGGACTATTAGACCCAGAGAAAGTGCAGAGATAGTGGGTCACTACTGGCATTACTATCCTAGATAATGGGGAGCCAGCAAATAGGCTATGGTCTTCACAAAGGACTGCCTGATCAGAGAAAGTGCAGAGATTGGGGAACGCTGCTGCTCGCACTGGTCTGGAGGCTCTACCCAAAGAAAGCACAAAGCTAGCAAAACCTTGCGGCTCAATGTGGTGTGAGTTGGGCAATGCTCTGTATGGGCACAGGGCTTTCAAGCCCCTAGAAGGTGAAGAATGAAAAAATTAAGGCTGTGTGTGTACCCAAGCTACCCCAACAGAACAAAGGGTGGATCTAATGGGAAGTGAGATACAAGAAAGCAAACAGGTAATCCAGCAAAGTCCGATTTCTGACAAAAAATAATTAAAAGAGGACATGCAAGCACACATCATGCAGCCAATTTAACCAGGCAGCCCTGCTCAGATTAAAAGAGTGAGGAGGCTCACACTCTACAGGCTGCCTATTTAGAACCCACTCAGGCCAGGTGACATGACAGGCAATGAGTGCACCTCCCCCTCGACAACTGGTAGGCTGAAACTATTTTAACACACAATGTAACAAAGACAACTTTTTCAAGACTGGGCAAGATGACTATTTTATTCAACTCAAAAAAACAAAAACAGAAAGTCAAGCAAAATGGGGAGACAGAAGAATATACCCCAAATGAAGGAACAGGATGTAAAAATGGTGCTTCTCATTTCCCCTCTCTGTCCCTATTTGTCCCTCTCTCTGTCAAAAACAAAAACAAAAACAAAAAACAACAAAATATAAAAAACAAAGAAGAGACGAGAAAAAAAATAAAACAAAAAATCAAACAGTATCATTTCTGGTAAGGCTGAAGATTTTGCCTTGACCTATAGCCAGTGAAGAGCTTCCTAAACTCTCCAAGTTATATGTTTCCCACTATGTTAAAATTTGCCCTTCCAATTGCAGAAACAGGATCTATCTAGAAAGCTCATCACAGTCATGATCTCATCACAGTTATGAGCAAAGAGCTGCTGAGAACTAGTCATTACAAGAGACACTTAGGCAAGGCTGAGCCCTCTTTGCTCAAAATGTCAATTTACGCTCAACAGTCTTATGCCCCTCATTTCCTCTGAGAAGTCCCATGAGAAAGTAATAGAGGCCACATGTTATTCCCATTATTTTCCATTGGGCAAAAAAGGAGTTGTATTTTCTATCTTTGAAAACTTGGGGAAAGGGAACATCTCTTTTACTATATCAGTGGCAGAATCTATGAATGACAGATAATACTTGTTTATCATCTGGTTTAGACTCCAATCTTTGTAAAATCATGATAAAGAGATATAACTACACACATACATATATACACATATGTATATGTATATTATTGTGTAATATGGAAAGAAAACTTTTCTCAGTTAATACAAACACGTACCTGTTGGAGATTAACATTTTGATTAAAGTACACTTTGATGAAGTTTCTTGTAAATTGACATAGGTAACCTGTGATCCATGTAACGTGTTATGCCTTATGTGTTTGATTCCACACTCTTTTTTTTCTCAGCTCATTTTTAGCATTTTCCCTTTGTACAGCGAACTATGCCACCCACAGACAACAATTCATTGTAATTCACATACATTGTATCTCAAGGTGGTACCTGCGTCTCATAACTAGCAAAAGCCGAGAGAGAGCAGGAATGACTCAAGTTGTGCTTTCAGAACAAATGGGGTGGGGAAATCAAACAATTTCTATCAGTTTTTAACGCTGGATCAGTCACATATTCAGAACTAATAATACTCAAAAACTGCTCAAAACAAAAAGTCTCAGTGAAAAAGATGTCACCCATACTCTTCCATTTACGAAGCACCAGGTCGTGGCATTCTAAACTTTGATGTTACCATCAAAGGAAACAATAACTGAGCCCACAAATGAATTTAGTGGCTCAACATTCTACTGGTTAAAATAGTTTTTGAGCCTCAGTGTAGTTTTCTGGTAAAACAAAGTAACCCTTCACCCCACCCAGAGATGGCATGCGGAAAATAAAAAGAAAAAGCAGTTATCTTGTGCAAAGGGAGCTGCCGTCCAGAAAACATTCAGAAGTAGCCTGTACATGGCCAATTGTCCACAGTCTGAGGCAGACAGGAGGCTACCAGACCATCCAGAGCAGAGAACGCTAAGAGGCACACAAACTAAGTTTGGCATTTGCTCACACATACCTCTTGTAGAGATGAAGGAAACTAAAGTAATGCTGACTTATGAAAAGATTTAATATGTTTATTAAAATAACACATGTTCTCATTCTCATCTTCTCTTTAAATTAAACTTTTAAAAATAAATTTTATCAAAAAATTAGGAGAATATAATGGGCCATCTGTGCATTTACAAACTTGAGAAATAAAATATGATAAATACATATGAAGCCTTTCTCAAATGTATACTCATCCTTCCCTACCCCAGAGTGAAGTCCTATTCTAAAATTTATACTTTTGTCTTTTGAACTTTTTTTATGTAAATCTTAGTGTATTGTAAAATGTGATGTGCTTTGATTTGACAAGAATATGGAATTTTAACAGCTTCTTTATTATAAAAATGTATTTATATTGCAGAAGTGCAAGAACAAAAGATAACAGGAACAAAACAACACATTTTTATACAGAGATATCTACTGTTAATATTATGACATTTTGTTTCCATATTCTTTGTGTACCTATGATATTTCTCTATCTAAATGTACTCTGGTACATTGGGTGTGTGTACATCTGTGTGCATAGATGTGCGTTGTACATGAGAATATCTCTCTGAGTGCACAGTGTCTGTCATTTGTGCAAATCTGTTAATGTATGCAAATGACTATTCATTTATTCATTCAATAAACACATATTTTATTTCTATTTTGTGCCTGGCACTGTGCTCAACACTGATTCCCTATTGTGAATGAGAAAGACTCACTTTCTGAATAATACACTGTCATGGGGTAGACAGAGGAAGAAAAAATATATGTAAATAATATAATTATAAGTTGTGACAAGCACTGCATTTGGTAGTGCAATATATTTGGTCCCAGGTTTATTTACAATGGCAAGGTTTAGTATATCATTTTCTTGGAAGGCAGAGCTGAGACATAATTCTCGGTTCTTCAGCAATGTGTATTCTCAGCTATAAAACTGAGAAAATTTACAAGTGATGAATAAAGACCCTGGGAGGTGTTCTGTGACCAAAAGAACCTAGCTTGTAAGTGGTGACACAGGCTCAGATAAATTCTGATGTACAAAGCTAAGGAGGTCGCTCAGTCTGCAATGCTACAACGGCACAAGAAAAAGTGCATGTTATGAAAGGGATCACTTTGTGCTAAACAATTAGAAATAGTGTATATGCCCCTGACTGTCAAGAGCAAAGAAAAGTCTTCTGGTGTTGTCAATACTTATTATTTTATTTTTTAATGATCTCAGGTTTTCTCTAGTAATTTTCCCCCCAAAAGACAATGGCTTGCTCTCACCAGAGAGGTCAATAATTAGAGCATTACACCCATACACTTATGTCATAGGTTTGGTCCTGAGTCAAGGCACATAGAAACAAATGGATGTTTTTGTCTATCTGTCTATCTGTTTCCACCTCTTCCTTCCTCTAACATTAATAATTAAATAAAAGAAAAAATGACAATGGCTTTTTTATTGTTGTTTTTGCATCTTAAATTGTATAGAGCAGGGGTCCCCAAACTACTGCCCGTGGGCTGCATGCGACCCCCTGAGGCCATTTATCCGGCCCCTGCCGCATTTCGGAAGGGGCACCTCTTTCATTGGTGGTCAGCGAGAGGAGCATAATTCCCATTGACGTACTGGTCAGTTTTTTTATTTAAATTTACTTGTTCTTTATTTTAAATATTGTATTTGTTCCCGTTTTGTTTTTTTACTTTAAAATAAGATATGTGCAGTGTGCATAGGGATTTGTTCATAGTTTTTTTTTTTATAGTCTGGCCCTCCTATGGTCTTAGGGACAGTGAACTGGCCCCCTGTGAAAAAGTTTGGGGACCCCTGGTATAGAGAAATGAATTATGTTTTTCAAAACATTACCCCAAGAGGAAATAAGTGGTAAGGTTGTAAAGTACCATATTTCCCCAAGTATAAGATGCTTCCCTGTAAAAGACGCACCCTAATTTTGGAAAATAAAATTTGAAAGAATGATAACAAATGCGAATAAAAGAAAATGCATGTAAAATTTACTACAACCATTGTATAAGACGCACCCAGTTTTCAAGCCCGACATTTTTCAAAAAGAATAATTCTTTACATGGGAAATTATGGTATACACAATCCAAATGTCTCTGTGAACATTACTTTTTTTCATTTTTTATTTTTTACTGAGACAGGGATAGAGCCAGAGAGAGGGATAGATTAGGAAAGAGAAACAGGAATGGAGAGGGTTTTTTATTATGTGCCAGGTCACAGATCAGTCATCAGTTTTTTATTGTGAAACCTTAGTTGTTCATTGACTGCTCTCTCATATGTGCCTTGACCAGGGGGCTACAGATGACCGAGTGACTCCTTTCTTCAGTCAGCGACATTGGGCTCATGCTGGTGAGCTTTGCTCAAACCAGATAAGCACACGCTCCAACTGTCGACCTTGGGATCTCAAACCTGGGTCCTCCGCATTCCAGTCAAATATCGACTGCGCCACCGCCTGCTCTGGCTGTGAACATTATTTTCTTTTACTTTCTCTGGATTTTATTTAGTATCCTGGTTCATAGTATGGGTGGAAAAGCTGTGTATTTTAAGGCTTTTTAACCTGAAATGTATTCATCACTAAATTTTCCATAGGTATTTTTATGTAGTTTTTATTTTCATTGATTTTAAAGTATTTTGTAACTTGAATTGTGATTTTGAGTGGGGGGATTTTTAGGTGTGAATTTCTTAACTTAGCAAACGAAAAGTTTTTTAGTTACAATTATAACTTGTAAATATAAGAAATTTCTAGTTACTGTTTACTTCTTGTTTCAATGTTAACTGTAGTGAAAGCAAGAGACATAATTGATATCATTTCAATCGTCTGAAGTTTGCTGAAACTTGCTCCATAGCACATACAATAATGGTCTCTGTTATATGTGCTTCTTTGCTGCCACCTCGTGTGCATCTTTGGAATCACACCTCAGTACAGGTCCAAACAAAGGTTTGGTAAAGAGGACTGTCTACAAACATTAATTCCAATTTGCCATTTCTGTAAAGTTTCTGTGTATGCTTTGTGATTTGTTTCCTGTGAATCTATCGGTTCACCTTGTTTTTCTACTTTCCTTCCAGCCATGCTTTCATAAAGCCTTTAAAAGTGCCCATGATTTACCAAGCACTGTGCTGGAAACTCATGTCCTTGCACTCAAGGACTTTCCATTCTACTATTTTTACTTCTGTCTTTTGAAATTCTTTTATTAAAACCTTCTTAATGTATTGTAAAATATGATGTGCTTTGATTTGGAAAGTATATTGAATGTTAACAGCCTTTTTCTTATAAAATCTGTATGCTTATGGCAGAATTGCAAGAAAAAATGATAAGAAAATCAAAACAACAAATTTTCATAGCGATATCTACTGTTAATATTATGTCATTTTTTCTTCGGATGACGTCAGAGTAATGGCGGGGTAGGAAGCAATACCGATAAATCTCCCCCAAAACTCAACAAGATCTTCAACCAGAAACAGAAAAACCTACACTTGGAGCCTCCAGAAGCTTCGCAATACACCCAAAGATGCCATTAAGTAAGAGAAAATCGAATATCATGGATACAAAAGAAAGAGAGGTAGCACAGATAGATGAGGACAAATCTATGGAGAAAAAAATTAATATATTGGAAACCTTGGAGCTAAATGACAGAGACTTCAAGATAGAAATCCTAAAAATCCTCTGAGATATACAAGAAAACACAGAAAGGCAATTTAGGGAGCTCAGAAAACAACTCATTGAACACAAAGAATATATGTCCAAGGAAATTGAAACTATAAAAACAAATCAAACAGAGATGAAAAACTCAATTCACGAGCTGAAAAACGAAGTAACAAGCTTAGCTAATAGAACAGGTCAGATAGAAGGGAGGATTAGTGAAATAGAAGACAAGCAACTTGAGGCACAACAGAGAGAAGAAGAAAGAGACTCAAAAATTAAAAAAAATGAGATAGCCCTACAAGAATTATCTGACTCCATCAAAAAGAATAACATAAGAATAATAGGTATATCAGAGGGAGAAGAGAGAGAAAATGGAATGGAGAACATACTCAAACAAATAATAGATGAGAACTTCCCAAGGCTGTGGAAAGAACTAAAGCCTCAAGTTCAAGAAGCAAACAGAACTCTGAATTTTCTTAACCCCAACAAACCTACTCCAAGGCATATCATAATGAAATTGACACAAACCAACAGCAAAGAAAAAATTCTCAAGGCAGCCAGGGAAAAGAAGAATACAACATATAAAGGAAGGCCCATTAGATTATCATCAGATTTCTCAGCAGAAACTCTACAAGCTAGAAGAGAGTGGACCACAATATTTAAAGTACTGAAAGAGAGAAACTTTCAGCCATGAATACTATACCCATCAAAGCCATCCTTCAAATATGAAGGAGAAATAAAAACATTCACAGATACAGAAAAGATGAGGGAATTTATCATCAAAAAACAACCAGTCCAGGAATTACTAAAGGGGGTTTTCCAATCAGATACAAAGAACAAAAAAAAAACAGAGCCACAAGTAAAAGCTCCAAGAAGAACACAATAAAACGAAATTTAAACTGTGACAACAACAAAAAGAAAGAGGGGGAGAAGATGGAGATTAACAGTAGCAAAGGACGATGGAGTGCAAAAGTACTCACAAAATAGTTCGCTACAATGAACAGAGTAGGGACCCTTTTCATTACTGAAAGGTAACCATCATTCAAAAAACCACCACAGAAGCACATGAGATAAAAAAGATAGCAACAGAGGAAAGATGTATGGAATACAACCAAATAAAAACAAAAGATAGAAAAACGAAAGAGAAGGATCAAAAAAGACACAAAAATAACAGAAAGCAAGATATAAAATGGCAATAGGGAACTCACAAGTATCAATAATTACACTAATGTAAACAGATTAAACTCACCAATAAAAAGGCACAGAGTAGTAGAATGGATTAAAAAAGAAAATCCAACTGTATGCTGCCTACAGGAAACTCATCTAAGTAACAAGGATAAAAACAAATTCAAAGTGAAAGGCTGGAAAGAAATACTCGAAGCAAATAACATCCAAAAAAAAGCAGGTGTAGCAATACTCATATCAGATAATGCTGACTACAAGACAGGAAAAGTACTCAGAGACAAAAATGGCCATTTCATAATGGCTAAGGGGACACTGAATCAAGAAGACATAACAATTCTTTATATGCACCAAACCAAGGAGCACCAAAATATATAAGACAGCTACTTATTGATCTTAAAACAAAAAACTAACAAAAACACAATCATACTTGGAGACCTCAATACACCGCTGACAGCTCTAGATCAGTCATCCAAACAGATAATCAACAAAGACATAGTGGCCTTAAACAAAACACTAGAGTACCTGGATATGATAGACATCTACATGACATTTCATCCCAAAGTGATTGAGTATACATTTTTCTCCAGTGTACATGGATCATTCTCAAGAATTGACCATATGTTGGGCCACAAAAACAACATCAGCAAATTCAGAAAAATTGAAGTTGTACCAAGCATATTTTCTGATCATAAAGCCTTGAAACTAGAATTCAACTGCAAAAAAGAGGAAAAAAATCCCACAAAAATGTGGAAACTAAACAACATACTTTTAAAAAATGAATGGGTCAAAGAAGAAATAAGTGCAGAGATCAAAAGATATATACAGACTAACAGACTAATGAAAATGACAATACGACATATCAGAATCTATGGGATGCAGCAAAAGCAGTAATAAGAGGGAAGTTCATATCACTTCAGGTATATATGAACAAACAAGAGAGAGCCCAAGTGAACCACTTAACTTCACACCTTAAGGAACTAGAAAAAGAAGAACAAAGACAACCCAAAACCAGCCGAAGAAAGAAGATAATAAAAATCAGAGCAGAAATAAATGAATTAGAGAACAGAAAAACTATAGAAAAAATTAATAGAACAAGGATCTGGTTTTTTGAAAAGATCAACAAAATTGACAAACCCTTGGCAAAACTTACCAAGGAAAAAAGAGAAATAACTCATATAAACAAAATCCAAAATGAAAGAGGAGAAATCACCACGGACACCATAGATATACAAAGAATTATTGTAGAATACTATGAAAAACTTTATGCCACTAAATTCAACAACCTAGAAGAAATGGATAAATTCCTAGAACAGTACAACCTTCCTAGACTGAGTCAAGAAGAAGCAGAAAGCCTGAACAGACCTATCAGTAGAGAAGAAATAGAAAAAAACATTAAAAACCTCCCCAAAAATAAAATTCCAAGCGAATTTTATCAAATATTCAAAGAAGACTTGGTTCCTATTCTACTCAAAGTCTTCCAAAAAATTGAAGAAGCAATACTTCCAAACACATTTTATGAGGCCAACATAACCCTCATACCAAAACCAGGCAAGGATTGCACAAAAAAAGAAAACTACAGACCAATATCTCTAATGAATACAGATGCTAAAATACTAAACAAAATACTAGCACATCGAATACAACAACATATTAAAAAAATAATACATCATGATCAAGTGGGATTCATCCCAGAATCTCAAGGATGGTTCAACATACGTAAAACGGTTAACGTAATACACCATATCAACAAAACAAAGAACAAAAACCACATGATCTTATCAATAGATGCAGAAAAGGCTTTCGATAAAATACAACACAATTTTATGTTTGAGACTCTCAACAAAATGGGTATAGAAGGAAAATATCTCAACATGATAAAGGCCAGATATGATAAATCATCAGCTAACATCATATTAAATGGCACTAAACTGAAGGCTTTCCCCCTTAAATCAGGAACAAGACAGGGTTTTCCACTCTCTCCACTCTTATTTAATGTGGTGCTAGAGGTTCTAGCCAGAGCAATCAGACAAGACAAAAAAATAAAATGCATCCATATCGGAAAAGAAGAAGTAAAGGTATCACTTTTTGCAGATGATATGATCCTATACATCGAAAACACCAAAGAATCCACAAAAAGACTACTAGAAACAATAAGCCAATACAGTAAGGTCGCAGGATATAAAATTAACATACAGAAGTCAATAGCCTTTCTATATGCCAACAATGAAACAACTGAGAAGGAACTCAAAAGAATAATCCCCTTCACGATTGCAACAAAAAAAATAAAATACTTAGTAATAAACATAACAAAGAATGTAAAGGACTTATATAATGAAAACTATAAACCATTGTTAAGGGAAATCGAAAAAGATATAATGAGATGGAAGAATATACCTTGTTCTTGGCTTGGAAGAAAAAATATCAAGATGGCTATATTACCCAAAGCAATATACAAATTTAATGCAATTCCCATCAAACTTCCAATGACGTTTTTTAAAGAAATAGAGCAAAAAATCATCAGATTTATATGGAACTATAAAAAACCCTGAATAGCCAAAGCAATCCTAAAGAAAAAGAATGAAGCAGGGGGCATTACAATACTTGACTTCAAACTATATTATAGGGCCACGACAATCAAAACAACATGGTATTGGCAGAAAAATAGACAATCAGACCAATGGAACAGAATAGAAAGTCCAGAAATAAAACCACATATATATAGTCAAATAATTTTTGATAAAGGGGCCAACAACACACAATGGAGAAAAGAAAGCCTCTTCAATAAATGGTGCTGGGAAAACTGGAAAGCCACATGCAAAAGAATGAAATTGCACTACAGTCTCTCCCCCTGTACAAAAATTAACTCAAAATGGATCAAAGATCTAAACATAAGACCTGAAACAATTAAGTACATAGAAGAAGACATAGGTACTCAACTCATGGACCTGGGTTTTAAAGAGCATTTTATGAATTTGACTCCACAGGCAAGAGAAGTGAAGGCAAAAATTAATGAAAGGGACTACATCAGAATAAAAAGTTTTTGCTCAGTAAGAGAAACTGATAACAAAATAAACAGAAAGCCAACTAAATGGGAAATGATATTTTCAAACAACAGCTCAGATAAGGGCCTAATATCCAAAATATACAAAGAACTCATAAAACTCAACAACAAACGAACAAACAATCCAATAAAAAATTAGGAAGAGGATATGAATAGATACTTCTCCCAGGAAGAAATACAAATGGCCAACAGATATATGAAAAGATGCTCATCTTCTTTAGCTATTAGAGAAATGCAAATCAAAACGGCAATGAGATACCACCTCACACCTGTTCGATTAGCTGTTTTTAGCAAGACAGGTAATAGCAAATGTTGGAGAGGCTGTGGAGAAAAAGGAACCCTCATACACTGTTGGTGGGAATGTAAAGTAGTACAACCATTATGGAAGAAAGTATGGTGGTTCCTCAAAAAACTGAAGATAGAACTACCTTATGACCCAGCAATCCCTCTACTGGTATATATCCCAATAACTCAGAAACATTGATACGTAAAGACACATGCAGCCCCATGTTTATTGCAGCATTGTTCACAGTGGCCAGGACATGGAAACAACCAAAAAGCCCATCAATAGATGACTGGATAAAGAAGATGTGGCACATATACACTATGGAATACTACTCAGCCATAAGAAATGAAGACATCGGAACATTCACAGCAAAATGGTGGGATCTTGATAACATGATACGAAGCGAAATAAGTAAATCAGAAAAAACCAGGAACGTTTTTCCATACTTAGGTGGGACATAATAGTGAAACTAAGAGACATTGATAAGAGTGTGGTGGTTACGGGGGCGGAGGGGGGAATGGGAGAGCGAAAGGTGGTGGGGAGGGGCACAAAGAAAACAAGATAGAAGGTGACAGAGGACAATTTGACTTTGGGTGGTGGGTATGCAACATAATTGAATGACAAGATAACCTGGACTTGTTATCTTTGAATATATGTATCCTGATTTATTGATGTCACCCCATTAAAAAAATAAAATTATTAAAAATATATATATATTATGTCATTTTCTTTCCATATTCTTTGTGTACTTATTATATTTCTTTATCTATATATACTCAGATACATTGGGTGTGTGTACAATTGTGTCCATTGATGTTCATTGCACATGAGTATATCTCTCTGTGTCCACAGTGTCTGTCATTTGTTTACATCTGTGAATGTATGCAAATGACTATTTATTCATTCATTCAATAAACAATAATTGTATTTCTGTTATGTGCCAGGCACTGTGCTCAACACTGGTTGCTCATTGTGAATGAGACAGACTCACTGAAAGATCAGAAAGTTATTTTTTTGCCCCGCCCTGTGCCTGCCCAGCACCTTCCTTGATCTTTAGCTGTCATGGCAGCTGCGGAATCCCCCACCTGGGCTTTGTGGGCGCTCCTCCACCTCCCAGTGCAGGCGGCCTGGGCGGGGTCAAAAGGGCAAAAATTACCCACTGGCTCAATGGTCATGTGACTGCATATATGGCCAGTTTTCCCTGTTGAGCCTCAGGCCGCTCTTGGGCTTGGGGAGGGTTTGTCGCTGCATGTCTTGTCTCCCTATTTGTGTGCGATTTGCGAGTGCGTTTGTGTGTGTGTGTGTGTTTGCTTGCTTGTTTACGGCATACACTGCTCCTCTGTTTGGTGCTGCTGATCTGTCAGCCCACCTCCAGGTTTTCTTGGCCCAGAGGTGCCCCTGAGGCTGCATGGGCAGAATCCTGGTTCTCGCCATTATTTTCTGATCCTTGGAGAAAACTCAGCCTCCTCTCTTTACTTTCCCAGCTGAGTTGGTGCAGGTGCCAGGGGTGCTGGATGCAAAGAAAAATGGACCCAGTTCTGGGTCCTCAAAACCAGGAGAACTCTTTGTTTCTGGGCTCCTCAGTTTTTCTAATGGAGGCTTTCTTTTTGTCATCTGTAAAAATGCTGCCTGTCCGCCTATCCAGTGCAGAACCCCACACTGAGTGCTTGGGATGCAAAACCCGGAGACTCTTAAGGGAACTGACAGTTTAATGGGGAACATTCACAGAATAGAAGACTATCTAAAGAAGGCAATTTGATGGGGTACAGCCCTTTCTATGGGCACAGGGAAGACTTCAAAGAGGCAGAGCCTAAAAGTGGGCTTTGAGTTATGTATAGGAGTTCATCAAGTAGAAAAAAAGGGCTCCTGCAA
Source organism: Saccopteryx leptura (assembly GCF_036850995.1). Classification (NCBI taxonomy): domain Eukaryota; kingdom Metazoa; phylum Chordata; class Mammalia; order Chiroptera; family Emballonuridae; genus Saccopteryx; species Saccopteryx leptura. Next base: position 713,951 of record NW_027095697.1, on the reverse strand, counting down.
AGTTTGCCAAGCTTTTATTATTATTATTATTATTATTATTTTTGTAATTTTCTGAAGCTAGAAACAGGGAGAGACAGTCAAACAGACTCCCGCATGCACACCTCCGGGATCCATCCAGCACGCCCACCAGGGGGCGACGCTCTACCCACCAAGAAGCGATGCTCTGCCCCTCCAGGGCGTTGCTCTGTTGTGACCAGGGCCACTCTAGCGCCTGGGGCAGAGGCCAAGGAGCCATCCCCAGTGCCCGTGCCATCTTTGCTCCAATGGAGCCTTGCTGCAGGCGGGGAAGAGAGAGACAGGGAAGAAGGAGAGGAAGAGGAGTGGAGAAGCAGATGGGCGCTTCTCCTGTGTGCACTGGCCGGGAATCGAATCCGGGACTTCTGCACACCAGGCCGACGCTCTACCACTGAGCCAACTGGCCAGGGCCGGTTTTCCAAGCTTTTGAAGACTGTAGTGATTTGAACTTCAGGCCGTCATGGTTGCTGATTGCACAGAAAAGCGAGTTGTGATGGTAATAGTGGAATGATTTGGGAGTTGAGTTCACTCTAATGCCCCAGAAAGGAAATTAACTTTCTAATCATTTCAAATGTTGTGATGTGGTTACATTGAATGACTGAATGAATATGTGTAAGGATATACAGCCCCAGACCTTAGAAATAATCAGAAGCAAACCTTGGATATTTTGCTAGTTTGGATCCAAACCAACCATGCAATAGAATGGGCTGTAATTAAAATTTAGTAGTGGAGGGCTTTGCCTTCAGTTTTAAAAGAAAGAAAAAAAAAATAGGGCAACATGTATGAAGCACAATGAAGATACACAGAATAGAATGTGGTTTTCCTATACAATCTTCTTGTTTTCTGCTTCACAACTGTCTTCCCTGTATTCCCTTTATTTCTGTGTCTTCCTTCCAAAGCTTGGACACACTGAAGCAAGAGTGGATGCTGATGAGCTCTTCTAGACCCAAGTTTACTTTGACTTGGTCAAAGTGAACCAGCTTTTATAAAATTATTAAGGCTTAAACACAAAAACAGTAGAAACAGCCTCAATTGTTTAGAATGTTGTCAGAAAATTCAGGAAGATGCTATTTTTATCTCTGTCTTCTAGTATTTTTACCATTGCTGTTTTCACTTTAAATTACAAACAGGTGTGGGCCTGGGCTGGAGTGTTGGCCCAGTGTGTTGAAGTCCTTTGTTTAATTCCCATCTATGGCACACAGAAGAGGCACCCATCTGCTTCTTCAAACTTTCTCCTCTCCTTCCTCTCTATCTCTCTATTTCCCACCTCCAGCCAAAGCTCCATTGGAACAACATTGGCCCCTGCCTCTGAGAAGGGCTCCATGTCCTTCACCTCATGCGTTAGAATGGTTCCTGTTGCAAAAGAGCAATGCCCCAGATGGGCAGAGCATTGCCCCCTGGTGGGCATGTCTGTTGGATGCAGGTCGGGTGCATGTGTGCAGTCTGACTGCCTTCCGCTTTTAACTTAGGGGGGAAGTAATAATAAATAAATTATAAACAGGTGGTATTAGCTTTTTAGCATCTGGGGTCTCCTCAGTTCCTCATTTCACTGTGCTGTTCTAAATGTTTTTGTCTGTTTTAGCACCTCATCATTATTTGGCTTCTCCACCAGACTTGTTGCTTTTAAGCAAAAGAGACTGAGTTTTAATTATCACTGCATCCCCAGTGCCTAGCATAAAGCTTAGCAGATAGTAGGTGCTTAGTAATATTTATAGAATGAATGAGGAAACTGAGGCCTACAGAAACCACTTGTTTTGGCCATGGTTTTTGATTTATGTCAAGCCTTTATTCTGTGCCAGGCACTATGCTAAGTGCTTAACATGTAGCATCTCATTTAACTCTCATATAATAACGCTACTTTTCAAATGAGGAAATAAAAGCATAAGTATAAAGCACTTCACTTAGTCATAGAGCCTGCAAAGAGTGCTGAGGTGTTCAGCCCATCAGTTGGGACCTTACTCAATTGTCTGCTGGAACACCAATCCTGAATTGAGGTTTCTGGTGTGTGTGCTCCTCAAGACCCACTGTGTTGTCTTGGGTCTTCCCAGACTCCCTTCTTTCACAAACTTTTTGGTTATCTCTGATATACTGTGGCCTAGCTTAGTGTATAAAATATATAGTACGGTCTGCAACTTATTTCCTGTTATTCCCATGTGACAGCACCCTGAAAACTGCCACCCTTTGGAATCAGACTTTCTACATCACTTAAAAATTTAACTGGTAGCTAGAGAAGTTGGGTAATATGGGAGATCTAAATTATGTGTCCTGATTGTCACTAATAACTTAAAACATCACGGATGAGTTAAAACAGCTAACAAAAAACATTTAGAGGATTTTGTCTTTGCAATATGAGGATTTAAGTTTAGTAACTGGTAGTACTTCTACATATCCATATTCTCAGATATAAATAATTAAAAAATAAGGACTTGTCAACATTTAGTGCATATATATAACCTGGGATTTTGCTAAAATGCAGATTCTCATTCTGTACATCTGAAATACTACAACACTAATTGTGCTAGAGTTTAAGGAACCATACTTGGAGTAGTCTGAGACTAGATGCAGCCAGCAGGGGAGGTGGGAGATTTGGGATTTTTTCTGTGGTAACTGCCAAGGAACCAGAGAGGAGTCTTTGGGGACTGGTTTTATGGGATGGGGGTTTGTTGACCAGTTCTTTTAGCAGGAAAAAAAGGGATTTTTGTGAAACTGAGACTAGAGGTTCCTTTTCACCTCACCAAATATGCAGGCACTGATAAAAATGCTATAGTACCTCAGACTGCAGCAAACACCAAGAAGCAGAAAGAAAATTTGAGGAGATAATGAAAAAAGTGATATAAAAAATCAAAACATAATGGTTTGACATGACTTCAAGGTGAACATCCCCCCCCCTTTTTTTGAGAAAGAGAAAGGGACAAACAGGTTGGGAGAGATGAGAAGCATCAATTCTTCATAACCCGAACTCTAATCCTAACCCTAGCCCTACCCTAACCGTAACCCTAACCCTCACCCTCACCCTCACTCTAACACTCACACTAACCCTCACCCTAGCCCTCACACTAAAATTTATTCTAACGCTAACCCCCGCCAAGCCCCAAATTCCAAGGCTCTGCACCATGTGATCTCCTTAACCCTGCTGTATCAGGTTGGCTGCCACGACCCCTCCCCTCATCTTCCAGGCCCCATCTTCTCCAGATTCTCCACCTTAAGCCATGGCACTCAGCCTGCCCTACCTGTCCTGCTCCTTTTCCATGGCTGCACCCTTCCCTTCCCCTTACTGCCTAAGAGGGTTCACCAGGCCTCTGGCCTGAGTGGCATTCAGGAGGTTTCAAGTGGCTCCAGTTGCCCTCCACAGTAGAGAATTTTTTATATCAAGATGCCACCGGTTGCCTCCCCTTAGTGGCCAGTCAGGAATAGGGGAAGTCCATCCTCCCTCTCTATCCCTTCCTTTCTCTCTCAGCATTTGCGGGGACGCCCTTTGTCTCCTGGACATGCCATTGGCTCCTCTGGGGAAAGGGCAGTGCCTGGCAAGAGATCTTCACCCTCAAGCTATTTCTTGCCCCCAGAAAAGTCCCCAGACCAGCGCGCAGCGGGCTGCAGGGCAGTGTGGGTGGGACCAGCTCTCCTGCTCCATCAGCTGAGAATTCTGCATGGAGTTACCTCATGGACTGATTTTATTCTGAGAAGACAGGGCAATACCTAACTCCTTTTAGTCCCCAAGTTTAGAGGAGGAAACTGGCTGAGGTCTTTAGTTTAAAATTCGTTCTCCCAACTTTTGTTTTTGTTGTTTTTGACAGAGAGGCAGAGAGAGACAGAAACATCAAGACGTTCTTGTATGTGCCATAACCAAGGAATCTAATGGACAACCTCATGGTCCAGGAATATGCTCTAACCAATGAAGCTATCTGGCCAGGGTTTAATTTTTATTGACTTATAGAGAAACAGAGACAAGAAAGGAGAGAGAAGGGAGTAGAAAGTAAACATTCATTTGTTGTTCCACTCAGCCATGGACTCATTGGCTATGACCTGACTGGAGACCAAATCTACAACCTTGGTGTTTCCGGTGGATGTTCCTTACCACCTGAAATAACTGGCAAAATGTCTCTGTTGTTTCTTTCTTTTTTAAAAAAATTATTTAGAGGAAGGGGGGTAGTGGCTCCCATATGTGGGATTATTATGGCTAGCCTACTAGGGGGTGATGGTCTGACCATCTGGGGCGTTGCTTTGTTGCTTAGCAACCAAGCTCTTTTTAGCACCTGAGGTAAACACCATGGAGCCATCATCAGCACCTGAGGCCAAGTCGCTCCAATTGAGCCATGGCTGCAGAAGAAGAATGAAGTTACCACTGCACTGCAAATACATCAACAGCAAATTTTCAAAGAGTCACTATGCGGTTATGGTCATGGGCAGCAAATTGAGGATACTGTCTTCACACACACACTGGAGAAACCATATAAGAACAGATTTCTCCCTGGGCCATCTCATTTAAATATTCTGTGACTCTGCCCTAGTAGCCGCACAATGACCCAGACACTTCATAACCCTCCTCACTGCGACACACCACTCCTTTTCTTCCGGGAACATTCACGGACTTTGCGGATGCCTCTCCTTTCCTCCCATCCTACCTACCCCTCCGCATCCTCTCCCTTCCCACAGGACCCACACCCAGGGCAGCAGTGGCGACCATGCTCCAGGCTCTCTCCTGCATCAGTCTCCCAGCTCCCTTTCCTGAGATTGCCCACTCAACCACTGTTGCCCCCAGAGACTCCCCCGGTACCTGCCCACACCAAAACCCTTCCTCGCTTCTCTCCCCCACAGGAACATCCTGGACACCACCCAGACTCACCTCAAATTTTCCGCAACGGGACTACAATACTGGGAGAAACCGCAGGCCCCACACATACCAGTGAAAACGCATGTCACGTAGGACTACATTTGAAGACTCCACAAAAGGGCGCAATTCTTCCCAAATTAAAGTGAATGACCTACCTTAAGACTCCATAGCTCGATAATGAAAGATTTTGAACCCCAATTTACATGTAAGCTTTTTTCAGAGTCTAGTACACACTCATCCTCATTCCCACAGAGCTATTTCACACAACTCAAACTAAGAACCATTTCTAATAACACCAACTGGCACCTCCTGCAACAGGACAAATTTATGTCTTCATGTAAACACTGTGCACCCTCACAGACAGGGTGCCAGCAGACACTTCACGTGGACACAAATCCATGCCATGTTCTTTTGTTTGTTTGTTTGTTTTTCATTTTAGAGAGGAAGGAAAGAGAGAGAGAAAGAAAAAGAAAGAGAGAGAAATAGGAAAGAGGAGGAGGAAGCATCAACTCCCATATGTGCCTTGACCAGAAAAGTGCAGGGCTCTGAACCGGTGACCTCAATGTTTCCAGGTGTACGCTTTATCCACTGGGCCACCACAGGTCTGGTCTTTTCTGTGTGTGTTTTTATTAATATTTCTTTCCCAATCAAAGATTCCCTCTTTCTAAACTCAAATTTCACTGAGGTGACAAATGCTGTTTCTTCCATCACAAGGACCATGAGACATGAACAAAATTTCCTTTCACAGAAATGGCTGGAGCAGACTCTATTCTGAACACTTCTTTCTAACATGCAAAGCAGAGCCACATTGCCCTGCACTGCCCCAGCTTCTTGCCATTTCCACTCTTCACTGTCTTTGCACCTCCCCACCCCCTGCTGCACATCATAGAATGTCTGCCTTAAGAAACCCTAAGCTCCCACTTCAATCCTTATTCCCTCTCCTTCAACTTGTGTCCGTGATCCTCCCTGCCCCATCCTGCCCTGCTCCCTCCCCGTGCCATACCCGCTTCTCCATATGCCTCACTATTCCTCCCTGTGCCATAATCACCCCTCGCCATTTGCCCCACCCTGTGTAGTCCTCGCGCTGTCTTGCCCCACTCCTTCCGCTCTGCCCTGTCCACCACACATTGTGTCATTTGCTCTGCCCCCCACAACGCCTCTTAGTGCCAATGCCCTGTACCTGCCCCAATCCATCCTTTCCCTGTAGACAACTAGGCAGCTGCAGAAGCCGCTGCCTGGGATCTGCAGGTGCTCCTTGGTCTTCCCAGTGCGGGTTGCGGGGTCTAAATGTTAAAAGGACACAGAGCCTCAGTGGTCAAGTGATTTTTTTAAATAAATTTTTATTAATGTTAATGGGATGAAATTAATAAATCAGGGTACATATATTCATAGAAAACATGTCTAGGTTATCTTTTCATTAAATTATGTTGCATACCCATCACCCATAGTCAGATTGTCCTCCGTCACCCTCTATCTAGTTCTCTGTGCCCCTCCCCCTCCCTCTAACTCTCTCCCACCCTCCCTCTTGCGTCCCCCTCCCCCCACCTCTGGTAACCACCACACTCTTGTCCATGTCTCTTAGTCTCGTTTTTATGTTCCACCAATATATGGAATCATGTAGTTCTTGTTTTTTTTTCTGATTTACTTATTTCACTCTGTATAATGTTATCAAGATCCCACCATTTTGCTGTAAATAATCTGATGTCATCATTTCTTATGGCTGAGTAGTATTCCATAGTGTATATGTGCCACATCTTCTTTATTCAGTCTTCTATTGAAGGGCTTTTTGGTTGTTTCCATGTCTTGGCCACTGTGAACAGTGCTGCAATGAACATGGGGCTACATGTGTCTTTATGTATCAATGTTTCTGATGTTTTGGGGTATATACCCAGTAGAGGGATTGCTGGGTCATAAGGTAGTTCTATTTGCAGTTTTTTGAGGAACCACCATACTTTTCTCCATAATGGTTGTACTACTTTACAGTCCCACCAACAGTGCATGAGAGTTCCCTTTTCTCCGTAGCCTCTCCAACATTTGCTATTACCAGTCATGTTGATAATAGCTAATCTAACAGGGGTGAGGTGGTATCTCATTGTAGTTTTGATTTGCATTTCTCTAGTAACTAATGAAGCTGAGCATCTTTTCATATATCTGTTGACCATTTGTATTTCTTCCTGGGAGAAGTGTCTGTTCATGTTCTCTTCCCATTTTTTTATTAGATAGTTTGTTTGTTTGTTGTTGAGTTTTATGAGTTCTTTGTATATTTTGGATATTAGGCCCTTATCTGAGCTGTTGTTTGAAAATAACATTTCCCATTTAGTTGGCTGTCTGTTTATTTTGATATCAGTTTCTCTTGCTGAGCAAAAACTTTTTATTCTGATGTAGTCCCATTCATTTATCTTTGCCTTCACTTCTCTTGCCATTGGAATCAAGTTTATAAAATGTTCTTTAAAACCTAGGTCCATAAGTTTAGTACCTATGTCTTCTTCTATGTACTTTATTGTTTCAGGTCTTATATTTAGGTCTTTGATCCATTTTGAATTAATTTTAGTACACGGGGCAAGCTGTAGTCGAGTTTTATTCTTTTGCATGTGGCTTTCCAGTTTTCCCAACACCATTTGTTGAAGAGGTTTTCTTTTCTCCATTGTGTGTTGTTGGCCCCTTTATGAAAGATTATTTGACCATATATATGTGGTTTTATTTCTGGGCTTTCTATTCTGTTCCATTGGTCTGAGTGTCTATTTTTCTGCCAATACCATACTTTTTTTATTATCGTGGCCCTATAATATAGTTTAAAGTCAGGTATTGTAATGCCCCCAGCTTCATTCTTTTTCCTTAGGATTGTTTTGGCAATTCAGGGTTTTTTATAGTTCCATATAAATCTGATGATTTTTTGTTCCATTTCTTTAAAAAATGCCATAGGAATTTTTATGGGAATTGCATTAAATTTATATATTGCTTTCGGTAATATGGCCATTTTAGTTATATTTATTCTTCCTATCCAAGAACAAGGAATATTTTTCCATCTCATCGTGTCTTTTTCTATTTCTCTTAATAATGCCTTGTAGTTTTCGTTATATAGGTCCTTTACATTCTTTGTTATGTTTATTCCTAGGTATTTTTGTTGTTGTTGTTGCAATCGTGAAGGGGATTTTTCTTTTGAGTTCGTTTTCTAATATTCATTGTTGGCATATAGAAAGGCTATGGACTTTGTATGTTAATTTTGTATCCTGCGACCTTACTGTATTGGTTTATTGTTTCTAGTAATAATCTTTTTGTGGAGTCTTTCGGGTTTTCGATGTATAGGATCATATCATCTGCAAAAAGTGATACCTTTACTTCTTCTTTTCTAATATGGATGCCTTTTATTTCTTTCTCTTGTCTGATTGCTCTGGCCAGAACTTCTAGCTCCACGTTAAATTAGAGTGGAGAGAGTGGACAACCCTGTCTTGTTTCTGATTTAAGGTGGAAAGTTTTCAGTTTTATGCCATTTATTATGATGTTGGCTGAATGGTTTATCATATATGGCCTTTATCATGTTGAGATATTTTCCTTGTATTCCCATTTTGTTGAGTGTCTTAAACATAAAGTTGTGTTGTATTTTATCAAATGCCTTTTCTGCATATTGATAAGATCATGTGGTTTTTATTCTTTGTTTTGTTGATGTGGTGTATTACGTTAACCGTTTTACGTATGTTGAACCATCCTTGAGATTCTGGGATAAATCCCACTTGATCATGATGTATTATTTTTTAATATGTTGTTGTATTCGATTTGCCAGTACTTTGTTTAGTATTTTAGCATCTGTATTCATTAGAGATATTGGTCTGTAGTTTTCTTTTTTTGTTCCATCCTTGCCAGGTTTTGGTATGAGGGTTATGTTGGCCTCATAAAATGTGTTTGCAAGTATTGCTTCTTTGATTTTTTGGAAGTCTTTCAGTAGAATAGGGAACAAGTCTTCTTTGAATGTTTGATAGAATTCACTAGTATAGCCGTCTGGCCCTGGACTTTTATTTTTGGGGAGGTTTTTAATGTTTTTTTTCTACTTCTTCTCTACTAATAGGTCTGTTTAGATTTTCTGCTTCTTCATGATTCAGTCTAGGAAGGTTGTATTGTTCTAGGAATGTATCCATTTCTTCTAGGTTGTTGAATTTAGTGGCATAAAGTTTTTAATAGTAATCTACAATAATTCTTTGTATATTTACAATGTTCGTGGTGATTTCTCCTTTTTCATTTTGGATTTTGTTTATATGAGTTCTTCCTCTTTTTTCCTAGGTAAGTCTTGCCAGAGGTTTGTCAATTTTGTTTTTCTTTTCAAAGAACCACCTCCTTGTTCTATTGATTTTTTTCTATAGTTTTTCTGTTCTCTATTTTGTTTATTTCTGCTCTGATTTTTATTATCTCCTTTCTTCAGCCTTTTTTGGGTTGTCTTTGTTCTTCTTTTTCTAGTTCCTTAAGGTGTGAAGTTAAGTGGTTTACTTGGGCTCTCTCTTGTTTGTTCATATAGGCCTGAAGTGATATGAATTTTCCTCTTATTACTGCTTTTGCTGCATCCCATAGATTCTGATATGTTGTATTTTCATTTTCATTTCTCTGTATATATCTTTTGATCTCTGTGCTTATTTCTTCTTTGACCCATTCAGTTTTTAGAAGTATGTTGTATAGTTTCCACATTTTTGTGGGTTTTCCCCCTTCTTTTTTGCAGTTGAATTCTAGTTTCAAGGCTTTATGATCAGAGAATATGCTTGGTACAACTTCAATTGTTCTAAATTTGCTGATGTTTTTTTTATGGCTCAACATATGGTCAATCCTTGAGAATGTTCCATGTACACTAGAGAAAAATGTATACTCTGTCGCTTTGGGATGAAGTGTCCTGTAGATGTCTATCATATCCAGTTTCTCTAGAGCTTCATTTAAGGCCACTATATCATTATTGATTCTCTGTTTGGATGACTGATCTAGAGCCATCAGCGGTGTATTGAGGTCTCCAAGTATGATTGTATTTTTGTCAGTTTTTGTTTTTAGGTCAATAAGTAGCTGTCTTATATATTTTGGTGCTCCTTGGTTTGGTGCATATATATTAAGGATTGTTATGTCTTTTTGATTCAGCATCTTCTTAATCATTATATAATGACCATTTTTGTCTCTGAGTAATTTTGCTGTCTTGTAGTCAGCATTATTAGATATGAGTATTGCTATGCCTGCTTTTTTTGAATGTTATTTGCTTGGAGTATTGTTTTCCAGCCTTTCAATTTGAATTTATTTTTATCCTTGTTGCTTAGATGTGTTTCTTGTAGGTAGCATACAGTTGGATTTTCTTTTTTAATCCATTCTGCTACTCTGTGTTTTTTTATTGGTAAGTTTAATCCATTTACAGTTAATGTAATTATTGACACTTGTGGGTTCCTTATTGCCATTTTATAAATTGCTTTCTGTTAGTTTTGTATCTTGTTTGATTCTTCTCTTTTGTTTTTCTATCATTTGTTTTCGTTTGTTGTATTCCATACTTCTTTCCTCTGTTGCTACCTTTTTTAAGTCAAGTGTTTTTGTGGTGGTTTTTTCAATGGTGGTTACCATTAAGTAATGAAAAGGGTAACTACAATATTTATTGTAGTACCCTTTCTTATGAGTATTTCTGCACTTCATTGTCCTTTGCTACTGTTAATCTCCATCCTCTTTCCCCTTTTTTTTTTCTTTTGTTGTCACAGTTTAAGTTTGGTTTTATTGTGTTCTTGGTGGAGCTGTTACTTGTGGTGTTGTTTTCTTTTGTTCTTTGAATCTGGTTGGAAAACCTCCTTTAGTATTTCCTGGAGTGGGGGCTTTCTGCTGATAAATTCTCTCATCTTTTCTGTATTTGTGAATGTTTTTATATCTCCTTCGTACTTGAAGGATAGCTTTGATGAGTATAGTATTCTTGGCTGAAAGTTTCTCTCTTTCAGGGCTTTAAATATTGGGGTCCACTCTGTTCTAGCTTGTAGAGTTTCTGCTGAGAAATCTGATGATAATCTAATAGGTCTTACTTTATATTTTGTACTCTTCTTTTCCCTGGCTGCCTTGAGAATTTTTTCTTTGTCATTGGTTTGTGTAATCTTCATTATGATGTGCCTTGGAGTGGGTTTGTTGAGGTTAAGAAAACTCGGTGTTCTGTTTGCTTCTTGAATTTGAGGCTTTAGTTCTTTCCACAGGCTTGGAAAGTTCTCGTCTATTATTTGTTTGAGTATATTCTCCATTCCATTTTCTTTCTCTTCTCCCTCTGATATACCTATTATTCTTATGTTATTCTTTCTGATGGAGTCAGACAATTCCTGTAGGGCTTTCTCGTTTTTTATTATTTTTGAGTCTCTTTCTTCTTCTCTCTGTTGTGCCTCAAGTTGCTTGTCTTCTATTTCACTAATCCTATCTTCTATCTGTGCTGTTCTGTTAGCTAAGCTTGTTACCTTGTTTTTCAGCTCGTGAACTGAGATTTTCATTTCTGTTTGATTTGTTTTTATAGTTTCAATTTCCTTGGTAATATATTCTTTGTGATCATTGAGTTGTTTTCTGATCTCCCTAAATTGCCTTTCTGTGTTTTCTTGTATGTCTCTGAGTATTTTTAAGATTTCTATTTTAAATTCTCTGTCATTTAGCTCCAAGGCTTCCAATATGTTAAATATTTTCTCCATAAATTTTTCCACATCTATTTGTGTTACCTCTCTATCTTTTGTATCCATAATATTCGATTTCCCTTTTCTTATTGGCATCTGACAGTAGTCTTGTTGATAGCTCTAATTAGAATTAATAAAGAGTAAAAAGTAAAAAAAAAAAAAAAGGTAAAACACCCCACAAAAAAAAACCAGTAATAATTTATTTTTTTCCCCTTTTATTCTTTCTTCTCTTCCCCTCCTCTCCCCTCCTCAGGGAAATATTGTGATGACCTGTGAATTATATTATGCTAAGAGGAACAAAAAATGCCTATAACGGAGGGCCTAATTTGGGGTGAAGCATTCAAGGGGCAAAAAAAGGGAGTAGGGACTTACTAAATGCAAAAAAAAGAGAAAATTTTAGACAAGCATAAAATGATTTGCTTTTAAGTAATGGTCGACTAAGAGATATAATGAGAGAGATAAGAGGGAAACAGAAAAAAGGAGAAAAAATAATAAAGAAGAAAAAAATAAAAATAATAAGTAAAAATCTGTTGTATTAAGTGGATCGAAGACTAAATACAATGGAGACCTTGGGTTGGGAGAAATGCTAGTGAGTTAAAAAGCAACGTAAAAGGTACCTAAAGTGCCACAAAAATAAGCAAACAAAAGTAAACCAAAAACAAAAGCAAAAAAAAAAAAATACTCAAAAAAACCTTGAGTCTCAAATTAAATAATTTGTTCGTGATTGTGCATTGAATGGAAGGAAAAGTAAAAGGTGAAAATAAGAAACAAATAGAAAGGAAAAAATAAGAAAAAGGGAAAAACTAAGGAAGAAAAAAGGAAGAGAAAAAAAAACAAAAAGGGAGAGAGTGAGAGTTAAGGGTTTTGGAGTGTAACCTTAAAGGAGAGTGAGGATGAAGAAAAGAAATAAAATGTAACACTCATGGGTAGTGTAGTTCAAGAAAAGGAAAGCATAAGATGGGTAGAGAATAAAAGGACCGAGGTGGAGGAAATAGAAATAATAATGATAAAGGCAATAAGATAGAAGAAACAAACAACAACAACGAAAAATTAGTGGAACAAGATATAAAGTCTGTGGATTTTTCTTGATTTTGAGATGTTAACTTCTTCCTTTTTCTTTTCTCTCCCTCTTCCTGGTCAGTGACTCTGTACCCCAGGCTCTGCCCCTGTGTCACACTTAGGTAGGTATTTGCAGTTGATGGGATTCTATGGCGATGTCATATAATTGGCTTTAGTCTCACTGGTAGTCAAGGCTTGTTGGCATTTGCAGGGTCCAACAATGAAAGAGTTTGCTTTCCTGGAGTCTCTCTCCTAGTCTCCCCTTCCTGAATTAGCAGCCTGGTGATCCAGCTATAAGGCTGCTACTGCTTCTGCCTGGGCAGTAAGAGGCTCAAAGACGTAGGAAATCCCCACTCTATCCCCACTCAGCGCAAGGCTTTGGGAAAGGCTCTGGCAGTCAGAGCCTCCAGCGTAATCAGGCGGGGCTGGGACTCAATTGTTGTCAAGGTGACTGTTCAGCGCCTAGCATTCAGTTGGACCACTCAACTCAGGCTTTCCACACTTTGTAGCCTGTTTTGGTTGGGAAGAAGAGACACTAGTCGCTGCTTGCTGTATAGATCTTAATATCTGCCAAGTCTCTCTCGTTAGCATATATCCCTGAATATGGAGGCTCTGTCAATCAGAAGTTGCCCCCACCCCTTTAGCGAGAGACACTAAAAAATATCACGACTCTTGTCTTGGATCGCTGAACTGAGAGAGATCTTATCAATTAGAGCCCCGTGGGTGCGCAGATTTTGTGGGTTAAGCTAATTTCAGTGAATGGATCTGCAGGTGTGCTCCAGAAGGTATTTCAGGCTGCCCGCGTGCCCCTGCCCCAACGCTTGGTTGTTAGCTTGAATGGCTGGGTGAGGTGCCCCGCCCACAAAGAGAATCTCCTCAATAGGAAAGTCAGCCCTGGCACCTCTCCCGCTCGCCCCGCTGCTGGCGGCTGGGGCGAACTGGGCACGCGGGATAATAGGGCACCCTGGGTGTTCGGGCCAATGGGGCACTCTGGGCACTTGGGACGCCCAGGGCATGCGCGAGAATGTGGTGCTCTGGGCACCGGTGGCTGGAGACTCTCACTCGCAGTGCGCAGGCCACTGGGGACGCTGGCGGTTGAAGGGAGCTCGCTCTGCGACCGGCCCACGGCACTGGGCGCATGCGTGGGCCGAATCACCACAGGCACACTCCCTCCGTGGCTTGAATGAATGTCTGTGCAGTAGTTAGCTTCCTCCACACCCTCAGCTCTGACTCGTCTCTCAGATTCAAGTGATAACAGTCCTTTCCCTTTCAGTTTGTGTGGAACTCCGGAATGCTCCGAGGATAAATTTTTCTGTTTCTAGTTGATAAATTTGTTGTGATTTTGGGAAGATCTGTCAGACACGCTGCTCATGGCACCATTTCCATGACAACACTCTTGTCATGTGATTGTGAAGATGGCCAGTTTTCCCTATAGAGTCAGGCACTGCTCTTGAACTTAGGGAGTTTTTGTCACTTCCTCTCTTGTCGCCACCTCCTAGTGCATTTCTGTGTGTATGTGTGTGTGTGTGTGTGTGTGTTTTCACACGTGCACTGCTCCTCTGTTGGGTGCTGCTGGTCTTTTTCACCCACCTCCAGGCTTTCTTGGCCCAGAGGCACTCCTGAGGCTGTGCTGGTAGAATCTGGGTTCCCACAATCATTTCCAGAATCTAGGAGAAAACTCAGCCTCTGCTCTTTGCTTTCCCAGCTGAGTTGGTGCAGTTTCCAGGGGCACTGGATGCAAAGAACGATGGATTTATCTCCAGTTCTGCACAAACGAGGAGACCTGTTTGTTCCTGAGCTCCTCAGTCCATCTAGAGGAGGCTTGCATTTTGTCATGGGTGAAAACGCTGCTGTCAGCCAACCCTTTGCAGGACCCCACGCTCAATGCTGGGGATGCAAAACCCACAGACTCTTAAGGGAACTGCCAGTTTAAATCGAGAACATTCACAGAATAGAAGAATATCGAAAGAAGGCATTTTTATGGGATCCAGCCCCTCCTATGGGCACAGGGAATAATTCAGAGAGGCAGAGCCTAAAACTGGGCTTTCAGTAATGTATAAGAGTTCATCAAGTAGGAGGGAATGGCTCCTGTGAAATTTGCTAAGCTTTTTTGGCTGTAGTGATTGAAACTTCAGGCCCTAGCAGGTGCTGAGTGCACAGAAAATCGAGTTGTGATGGTAATAGAGGAATTATTTTGGGGTTGTGATCTCCCTTATGCCTCAGAATGGAAGATAACTTTCTGAATTTCAAATGATGTGATGTGGTTATATTGAATGAGTGAATGAACAAGTGTAAGGATATATAGCCTCAGACCTTAGAAATAATCAGAGGCAAATATTGGATAGTTTGCTGGTTTGGTTTCAGACCAACCATGCAATAGAATGAGCTGTAATCAAAGCTTACTAGTGAAGGATTTTTAACTTCTGTTTTAAAAGAAAGAAAAAAATAAGGCAAAATCTATGAAGCACAATGAAGCTACACACAATAGAATGAGGTCTGCCTATACAACCTTCTGGTTTTCTGCTTCACAGCTGTCTTCCCTGTATTACCTTTATTTTTGTGTCTTCCTTTCAAAGCTTGGACACACTGATGCAAGAGTGGATGCCAATGAGCTCTTTTAGACATGAGTTTTCTTTGACTTGGTCGTGAAACCAGCTTTTATGAAATCATTAAGACTTCCACAAAAACCGAAGAAATAGTCTCAATTATCTAGAATGTTGTCATCAGAAAATTCAGGAAGATGTTATTTTCATCTCTGTCCTCTACTTTTTTTACCATTCCTGTTTTCACTTTAAATTACAAACAGGTGGTGGACATGGCTGGTTTGTTCAGTGGTAAAGCATCGGCCCAGTGTGTGGAAGTCCTGGGTTTAATTCACAGCTAGTACACACAAAAGAGGCAGCCATCTGCTTCTTCAACCTTCCCCCTCTCCTTCTTCTGTATCTCTCCCTTCCCTTCCTGAAGCCAAAGCTCCATTGGAGCAAAGATGGCCCCGGGTGCTGAGGAGGGACCATAGCCTCAACCTCAGGCTCTAGAATGGCTCCTGTTGCAACAGAGCAATGCCGGAGATGGGCAGAACATTTACAGAATAGAAAAATATCTAAAGAAGGCATTTTGATGGGGTACAGCCCCTCTTAAGGGCACAGGGAAGACTTCAGAGAGGCAGAGCCTAAAAGTGGGCTTAGAGTGATGTATAGGAGTTCATCAAGTAGGAGGAAAATGCTCATGCAAAAGTTGCCAAGCTTTTGTGGCTGTTTTAATTGGAACTTCAGGCCCTAGCAGGTCCTGAGTGCACAGAAAAGCGAGTTGTGATGGTGATAGTGGAATTATTTGTGGGTTGAGATCTTTCTTATGCCTCAGAAAGAAAGATAACTTTCTGATCTTTCCAAATGATGTGATGTGGTTACATTGAATGAGTGAATGAACAAGTGTAAGGATATATAGCCCCAGAAATTAGAAATAATCAGAGGCAAACCTTGGATAGTTTGCTGGTTTGGTTCCAGACCAACCACGTAATAGAGTGAACTGTAACCAAAAGTTACTAGTGGAGGGTTTTTGCCTTCATTTTTAAATTACAGAAAAAATATGGCAACAAATATGAACCACAGTGAAGCTACACACAATAGAATGAGATCTGCCTATACAACCTTCTGGTTTTCTGCTTCACAGCTCTCTCTCTTTTGTATCGTCTTTATTTCTGTGTCTTCCTTCCAAAGCTTGGACACATTGAAGCAAGAATGAATGCCGATGAGCTCTTCTGGACCTGAGTGTTCTTTGACTTAGTCTTGTGGATGAGCATTTATTGAATCATTAATACTTAAACAGATAAACAGTTGAAACAGCCTCAATTATCTTGAATGTTGTCATCAGAAAATTCAGGAAGATGCTATTTTCATCTGTCTATTACAATTTTTACCATTGCTGTTTTCACTTTAAATTACAAACAAGTGGTGGCCTTAGCTGGTTGGCTCAGCGGTAGAGTGTTGGCCCACGGTGTGGAAGTCCTGGGTTTAATTCCCAGCTAGGACACACAGAAGAGGCACGCATGTGCTTTTTCAAACTTTCCCCTCTCCTTCCTCTCTATCTCTCTCTTCCCCTCCTGCAGCCAAAGCTATATTGAAGCAAAGTTTACTGCAGGCCCTGAAAAGGGCTTCATGGACTCTGCCTCAGACACTAAAATGGCTCCTGTTGCAACAGAGCACTGGCCTACATGGGCAGAGCATTGCCCCCTGGTGGGCATGATGGCTGTATCTCGGTCGGGTGCATGTGTGGAGTCTGACTGTCGTCCCGCTTCTAACTTTGGGGGAAAAAATAATAATTAAATAAATTAAGAAAATGTGGTCCTAGCCTTTTATTATCTCGGATCTCCAGAGTTCCTAATCTCACTGTGCTGCTCTAGACGTTTTTTTCTGTTGTAGCACCTAGGCATTATTTGGCTTCTCCACCTGATAATTTGCTTTTAAGTGAAAGGGACTGAATTTTAATTCTCACTGGATTCCCAGTGCCTAACATGGAGCTTTGCAATTAGGGATTGCTTAGTAATATTTATAGACTGAATGAGGAAACTGAGGCCTACAGAGAACATGTGTTTCTGCCATGGATTTTGACATATGTCAAGCTTATATTTTGTGCCAGACACTATGCTAAGTGCTTAACATGTAGCATCTCATTTAACTCTCATATAATAACACTGCTTTTCAAATGAGGAAATAAAAGCATAAGTATAAAGCAGTTTACTTAGTCATAGAGCCTGCAAAGAGTGCTGAGGTGTTCAGCCCATCTGGTGGGACCTTACTCAATTGTCTTGTGGACCTCCAATCCTAGATTGAGGTTTCTGGGATGTGTGCTCATCAAGACCCACTGTGTTGTCATGGGTCTACCCAGACTCCCTACTTTCACAAACTTTTTGGTTATCACTGATATACTGTAGCCTAGCCTGATGTATAAAATATATAGTACAGTGTGCATGATATTTCTTGTTACTCCCATGTAACAGCACCCCAAAAACTGCCACCTTTGGAATCAGAATTTCTACATCATTTAAAAATTTTACTAGTGGAAGGGAAATTTTGGGATTATGGGAGATCAAAACTATGTGGCCTGATTGTCATTAATAACTTAAAAAGTCACGGATGAGTTAAAACAGCTGACAAAAAGCATTTAGTGAATTTTAGCTTTCCAATATGAGGAGTTAAATTTATAAACTGGTAGAATTTTTACATATTCATATTCTCAGTTATAAATAATTAAAATAGAAATTTGTCAACATTTATTGCATATAAATATCCTGGGATTTTTCTAAAATGCAGATTCTCACTCTGTAAGTATGGGATACTACAACACTTCCTTTGCTAGAGATTAAGGAACCGTACTTTGAGTAGCCTGGTACTAGATACAGCCAGGAGTGGAGGTGTGAGATATGGGCCATTTTCTTTGTGGCAACTGCCAAAGAACCAGAGAGGAGTTTCTGGGGACTGAGATTATGGGGTGGTGGTTTGTTGACCAGTTCTTTTAGCAGAAAAAAAGAAAAGGATTTTTGTGAAACTGAAACTAGAGGTCCCTGTTCACCTCACCAAATATGCAAGCACTGAAAAAAATGTTGTAGTATCTCATACTGCAGCAAACATCAAGGACCGAATGTAAATTTGAGGAGATAATAGAAAAAGGGATAAAAAATCAAAATATAATGGTTTGACATGACTTCATGGTAAACATTCTCTCCCTTTTTGATTTGTTGAGAAAAAGAAAGGGATAAACAGGCAGGGAGAGATGAGAAGCATCAATTATTCATAACCCTAAACCTAACCCTCATCCTCAAACTCACCGTCACACTCACCCTAACCCTCCTAACGCTCACCCTTACCCCCACCCTTATCCTAACCCTCACTGTAACCCTCACCCTAACCCTAACCCTAACCCTAATCCTAAATTCTGTTAATCCACACCTCTCAAGGCTCCACACCAAGTGATCTCCTTAAAACTGCCATATGAAACTTTTGCCATGAACCCACCCCTCATCTGCCAGGCCGTTCCTCCTTCAGAGGCTCCATCTTCAGCAAATGCACTCAGGCTGCCCTACCTGTGGTACACCTTCTTTGCGGCACCACCCTTGCCCTTCCCCTCACTGCCTAAGAGGGCTCACCTGGCCTATGTTTGTGTGGCCTTGAGGAGGCTTTATTTGGGTCCAATCACCCTTCGCAGTTGATAATGTATTAAATCAAGAAACAACAGGCTGCCTCACATTAGTGGCTGGTCTAGAACAGCAGAGCTCCACCCTCTCCCTCACTCCATCCCTTTCCTGGTACTTGCGGGGATGCACTGTGTATCCTGCAGAGGCCAGTGATCCTCTGGGAAAAGGGCAGTGCCTTGCGGGAGTATATCAGCCTCAAGCCAGTTCTTGCATCTAGACAAGCCTGCAGACAAGTGCACAGCGGACTGCAGGGTAGGGTTGGCAGGACCAGCTCCCATACCCCATCAGCTGAGATTTCTGCACAGAGCTACCTAGTGAACCTATATTCCTCTGAGAAGACAGGGAAATACCTAAATTTTTAATCCCCGAGTTTTACAGTAGGAAACTGGATACGGTCTTTTGTTTACAATTAGTTCTCCAGATTGTCTTTGTTGTTGTTATTGAGAAAGAGGCAGAGAGAGACAGAAACATCGAGATGATCCTGTATGTGCCCGACAACCTCCGTGGTCCAGAACAAAGTTCTAACAAATGAAGCTAACTGGCCAGGGTTAAATTTTTATTTATTTATAGAGAGACAGAGAAAAGAAAGGAGAGAGAAGGGAGTGGGAAGGGAAACATTCATTTGTAGTTCTACTCCACCATGGACTCATTGGTTATGCCCTGACTGGGGTTCAAATACACAAACGTGCTGTTTCTGGTGGATGTTCCTAACCACATGAGCTAAATAGCAAAGGCTTTCTGCTGTTTCTTTTTTTCTGCACACAGGACTGCATAATCAGAGAAAGTGCAGAGTTTGGGGGGCACTGCTGCTCACACTGGGCAGGCTGCTCTAAACAAAGAAAGCTCAAAGTTAGCAAAACCTTATGGCCAAGTGCGGTGTGAGTTGGGCAATTCTTTGTGTGGGCACAGAGCTGCCAAGCACTGAGAAGGTGAAGAATGAACAAATTAAGGCTGTGTGTGTACCCAAGCTACCCCACCAGGACAAAGGGTGGATCTAATGGCAAGTGAGATACAAGAAAGCAACCAGGTACCCAGCGCAGACCGTCCTCTGACAACAGATAATTTAAACAGGACACATAAAGAACACATCATGCCGCCCCTTTTACACCAGGCAGCCCTGCTCAGATTAAAAGGGCAAGGAGGCTCACACACCACAGGCAGCCCATTCAGAACCCACTCAGGCCAGGTGACAAGACAGGCATTGTGTGCACCTCCCTCACTACAACCAGCAGGCTGAAACTATTTGAACACACAATGTAACAAAGACAACTTTTTCAAGACTGGGAAGGATGACTATTTTAATCAACTCAAAGGAACAAAAACAAAAAGTAAAACAAATTGTGGAGACAGAAGAATATACCCTAAAATAAGAAACAGGATGAGAATTGGTGCTCCTCATTTCTCTCCCTGTCTGTTCCTATCTGTTTCTTTTCCTCTCAAACCTCCCTCCCCAAAAAAGAAAAGAAGAGAAAAAAAAGGTAAAAAAAAATATCATTTCTGGTAAGTCTAAAGTGTTTGGCTTGATCTATAGCCAGCCAAGAGCTCCCTAATATATCCAAGATATATGTTCCCCACTCAGTGAAACATTCCCCTTCATCTACTAGGAACAGGATCTATATAGAAAGCTCATCTCATTAATTATCTCATCACAGTTATGAGCAAAGAGCTGCTGAGGACTAGTCATTACAAGAGACACCTGGGCAAGTCTGAGCCCTCTATGCTCAAACTGTCATTTTCCACTCACCAAACATATGCCCCTCATTTCCTCTGAGAAGTTCCATGAGAATGTAATAGAGACCACATGTTCTTTTTTCATTCTTTTCCATACAGCAATAGAGTAGTTGTATTTCCTATCTCTGAAAACTTGGGGAAAGGGGACATCTCTTTTATTACAACAGTGGAAGAAACTATGAATGACAGATAGTGCTAGTTTATCATCTGGTTTAGACTCCAATCTTTGTAAAAACATGTAAAAGAGATATAACTACACACATACATATATACATATATGAATATGTATATTATTGTGTAATAAGGAAAGAAAACTTTTCTCAGTTAATACAAAAATGTACTTGTTGGAGATTAACATTTTGATTAAAGAACATTCTGATTGAGACTCTTGAAAATTGACATAGGTGACCTGTGATCCATGTAATGTGTTATGGCTTATCTGTTTGCTTCCAAAATATTTTTCAATCTCGGCTCATTTTTAGCATTTTCCCTTTGTACACTCAACTATGCCAGCCACAGACAACAATTTATTGTAATGCACATACCTTGCATCTCAAAGCTGTAACTGCTTCTCATAATTATCAAAAGCCTAGAGAGAACAGCAATGACTCAAGTTCTGCTTTCAGAACCAATGGGGTAGGGGAATCAAACAATTTCCATCAGTCTTTAACACTGGATCAGTCACATATCCAAAAGCAATAACACACAGAATCTGCTCAAAAGAAAAAATCTCAGTAGAAAAGATGTCAACCATACTTTTCATTTAAAAAGCACCAGGTTGTGGCCTTCTCATCCTTGATTCCACAATCAAAGGAAAAAATCACTGAGCCCATTAATAAATTTAGTGGCTCAAAATTCTATTTTTTAATAATTCCTTTGAGCCTCACTGTAGTCTCCTGGTCAAACAAAGTAACCCCCACCCCACCCAGGGGTGGCATGTGCAAATAAAAAAAAAGCAGTTAACATGTGCATAGGGAGCTGCCGTCTAGAACACGTTCAGTAGCCTGTACATGGCCAAATCTCCACAGTCTGAGGTTGACAGGAGGCTACCAGAACATCCAGAGCAGAGAACACTAAGAGGCACACAAACTAGGCTTGGCATTTGCTCACACAAACTTCTTGTAGAGATGAAGGAAAATAAAGTAACACTGACTTATGCAAAGATTTAACATATTCATTAAAATAACACATCCTCTCATTCAAATCTTCTCTTTAAATTAAACTTTTAAAAAATAAATTTTACAAAAAAAAATTAGGAGAATATAATGGGCCATCTGTGCATTCAAAAACTTAAGGAATAAAATATTATAAATGCATATGAAGCCTTTCTCAAGTGTATTCTCTTCCTTCCCTACCCCACAGTGAAGTACTATACTGAATTTGTCAGTTCTTCATTCTCATGCATGACACTCTTTACCACGTAGCTATAATCCATAAACAGTACATAGTATTAATGTTTTTAATTACATAAATATAATAGCACTGAACTGTAAATGTCACTTCTGTAGCTTGCATTCTTTTCCCTCAAAATGATGTATTCCAGATGTAGTAGGCAATGATTATTAAGATTTCTCAGCAGAGGACTGACAAGACTTTTTTTCTGTTTTGACTTAGACCATTGTCATCTTGGGAACACTCAGGTAAATGAATAATAACTGAAATCACTTTAAGCCCCACTAAGTCACTTTAAGCCTCACTAAAGTTGTTACTGGGTTCAACTAAATGAACACTTGTCAATATTCTTCCAACTATTGGAAAGCAGATTGTCTCCCTCTTTATATATTTGTACACCATTTCTTCTTTTATAAATATTTGTACACTATACCACATCTCTTTATCCTATCTAACTCTAGGACAGAGAAATATATAGACACCAATATATCTTACAGTAGGAAGAAATTAAAAAGAAGAATTCATTATGTTTGATCCTGGAAAAGTGGGAGTTATCATTGAAGACTTATGATAGAATGGATAATAGAGACTGCATGCCTGAATCCTTCCAGAGCAGTCCCACTACATTATATCATAGGGCAGGGGTCCCCAAACTATGGACCATGGACCACATGCAGCCCCCTGAGGCCATTTATCTGGCCCGCGCTGAACCTCCAATAGGGGCACCTCTTTCATTGGTGGTCAGTGAGAGGAGCACAGGATCCATCTTCATCCTGTGCTCCAGGAGTACTGTATGTGGTGGCACCACAAAGTGCAGCATGGCTCACATACAGTACTACTTCTGGTGACGTGGGATGCACGCTTCACGGCTCCGGAAGCGAGTCATATTACCAGTTATGGCTAGCAGTGACAAATATGGAACCAGACATTGACCATCTCATTAGCCAAAAGCAGGCCCATAGTTCCCATTGAAATATTGGTCAGTTTTGTTGATTTAAATTTATTTGTTCTTTATTTTAAATATTGTATTTTTACCATTTTTTTTTACTTTAAAATAAGATATGTGCAGTGTGCATAGGGATTTGTTCATAGTTTTATTTATAGTCCGGCCCTCCAATGGTCTGAGGGACAGTGAACTGGCCCCCTGTGTAAAAAGTTTGGGGACCCCTGTCATAGGGT